>NC_133659.1:121508353-121743353 GCF_037893015.1 Macrotis lagotis
AATATTTATGTAATTATTTATGTAATATTTTAAAACTCTGGACCTATATTCAAATCTGTCTGACAACTTCAGATGAGTGGAGAATGTTCAGAAGCAAGCTGATGTACTGGACAAAAAATTAAACTTGGAATCAGGAAGAGTTATGTTCTAATCTCACCTAAGACACTTATCAACCAGGTGGCCTGGAGCCAGACACTTATCTTCACTTATTTGTTCCTCATTTGTAAATGAGGGGAATGGAGTGGATGGACTCTAAGAGCCCTATAAATTGTGTTTCTTCACTTTAAAACATAGGAAAAAATAATACAGACCCTTTAAGTTTTTAATTGTTTGGAAATTATGAGCAGGGTGGATTTTGTGTAGTCTAGATTGTTGGTGACATGTATTGAAGATTTGTAGATATACACATTTCTTCTGCACTCCTGGGACAGGTCACCTTCCATTGGTGATTCATTTTGAGATTACAAGAATTTTTTTTTTGCATCTACCAAGAGGTCTTATTACAATATAGATGAAACAAATTGTTTTAAATCAGAAGCAAACAGAATTTAGCAAGACTGTATCTCAGACAGTTTCCTCCCAACTCTAGTTTGTCCCCATCTAGCATATGTCTTCACAAGGATAGATAGATATACCTCTTATCAGTCTATCTCTGTAATCCATCTCTATATCCCATGCTTATAAGCGTACAAAATGATGATGGCTAGAACGATTTTCCAGTAAATAAGGAGAATAAATAAATACCGAAGCACTGTGGTGTTTAATTCCCAACCCCCCCCCCCCCCCCAAGGCAGCAAAATATTCAGGGTAAAAATGAACGAAAAGCAGTTTTAAGAATATAGGTCAGGGCATTAATATAAATTTGATCACCTCCTTTTTATTCTCCAACATTCCCCTCAATAAATCAGCCCGCTTTCTTCCACCCCCCTCCTCATGAGCACCCTTCCCCCTTCCTGTCCTGATTTCGGATCACTGAATGTAAATCTGTGACAAGGGTATCTATATATAATATTAATGGTGCCGAGGAGGGCTGGTGTGAAGTGTGAGTGCTTGCCAAGAAAGGAGTGAGCTGAGCAGGGCTGTTCATCCTGGGCAATGCGCTCTACATCATCTGCAGGACAAATGGAACATCATTAGGCAAAGAAAAAAAATCAAAGAAAGAAAGAAAAAGAAAAAATGGGGCGTGGGGAGAGGAAAGAAAGCATCCATTCTGTAACGGAATGGAGAAGTTGGAGGTACCAATCAATCTCGCCAGGCTAGGCTCCTTGTGATACTGTCAGTAGCAACAGACAAAACAGATTGCAGTATAGATCACAGAGGAACTAAAAAACCCCAAAATACAACAACTCTGTTATCTAAGATTTACTCTTGTAACCAGTTGTTGCCATTTGGAATCCATTTACCAGACAGGCCCCCTTAAATGCCGTATTTTTTTTTCCCTAAGGACAAAGATGTTTGCTTTATTGCTGGGAAATAAAAGGAAGGTAAAGTCTTTCTGGATGTTTAGGCTACTTACAAGTTCTAGTTTTATAGATCTGGAACTGAAAGGTCAGTTTAGTCAAATTCCCTCATTTTACATCTTAGGAAACTGAGGCTGGAGGGACCTAAGGTTACACATGTTAAAGTGGGATTTGAACTCGCCTTATTCAAGGAGAGTTCAAGTCTTTCCCCTTGTACCAATTCTGTTGTTTGTTGCTCATTCATTTCTCAGTTGTGTTAGACTCTTTGAGGTTTCTTGGCAAATAAACTGGAGTGGTTTCCATTTCCTTCTCCCGGTAAGGTAACTGAAGCAAATAGAGTTAAATGGCTTGACCAGGAGCTGCAGAGCTAACAAGATTCTCAGATCTTCTTCACTTTAGACTGGGAAAGATATTCACTGCAGCATCTAACTGCTCATGCTATTTCTTTTCTAGATAATGATCATTTAGTTTGGTTTTGAAAAAAAAAACTTGATTAGATTCCTATGTTTCCTGTTTTTTTCTCTCTGGGCTTTTATCAAAAACAAAGCTAGAGGAGTTCAGCTTATCATCATTACTTAAATCTAGATTGTAGTGAAATTGTCATCACTTATGGCTCTTTTTTTTTGCTTAATCATATACTTTAAAGGTATATCTCCTCACAAGAACCAACAGCCTAGAGTCATGACTAATAAAAATAATATTTACAAAGCACTTCCAAATTTACAGAGTATTCTACAAATAGTATCTCATTTTATTCTCACAGGATCTTTGGGAAGTAAATGGCACTATTATCCTCATTTTATAGGAAGGAAACTGAGGCAGATAGAGGTGAAGTGAATTGCCCAGGATCACTTAACTATTAAGTGTCTAAGGTTGAATTTAAATCTTGGTGACTCTAGGTTTAATCTGCTCTCTAATCATCTGAGTAATTCTCTCTTTCTCCTTTACTCTCCTAAATTCTGATTCCTCCAAAACAAGCCTTTTTATCTTAGTAATCTATTTAATTAAATATTCTAAATTCTTTGCTTTATTTTGGTTTAGTGACCAGACTTATTGGATTTGGTAGTGATAAATTAATCATAATAATAGCAATTAAAGAGAGGGGGAGTGGGTAGAGTAGAAAGATTTCTGACCTGGGAGCCAGGAAAACCTGGGTGTATGATCCTGAGCCAAGTCCTGAGGTAGGTGACACAGAAGATAAAACAATGAACCAAGCATCAGGAATTCCTCAATTCAAATCCCCCCTCACACACTAGCTATTTGTCTTTGGGCAAATTACTTAGTCTCTCTTGACTTCAGTTTCTTTAACTGTAAAATGGGGAAATAATAGCCCCTACCCCCCAGGGTCATTGTGAAGATAAAATGAGCTAGTATTTGTAAAATCCTGAACAAACTTTAAAATAAAAATGCTAGTAGTGTTAAATATTACTTTCGTTTTATAAATGCTCAAGGCAACTCTAAGAATATAAATTGTAAAGAAATTGCTGAATTGCATTGATGATGAAAGCTTTGACACAAGGGAATTCTCTATACCACTGAAATCACAAGTCAACTACCTTTCCCTGTTCTATAACAGAAAAACAGAAAAAACTTATTGTTAGTGATATTTAACAGTTAATAAATTAACAAATGTTTAAAAGCATTTTTGAAATTTTTATACTAATCATTTGCTGATTTAAATGTCAAGAATTAGATTATTATTCCTTTAAAGTTTACAGACTCCCTTCCCATCAATTCAAATGTTAAAAAGATCAGTATCAATACTCTACCAACCAATATCATCTATGTCACATTTTGTTTGTCAGAAGTATAAAGTTTAAAGTTTCTTTTTAGTTGTCTAAATTCATTAATAACAAAAATCCCTCAAGGAAACAGATCTGATAGCACTTTACCTGAATTTTGATCAAGATACTGTTTTCTGCATGCTGATTTGTTTTAGGCCAAAATCATTTCCATTTTTTCTCTTGATGCATTTATTTCAGTTCATCTACTCATTATTTCCTGAGAATAGCTAAATCTTTTGATAGGTCAGTTCAGAGGAAAAAAAGAGAAATAGTTTAAGCATTCTTAAGTATTCTCTTAATTGTTTAGTTCATGATGCACCAATAATAGATTACTATCATTGTCCTGAGTATTATCGATGGTCATTATTTAGAGACTGTCCTTTCATGGGAAAAAATAATGACCCTTTGATTTCTCTGAAAGTCTGAGAACATTGTTTTAGCATTTACACTGCATTATGATGATGTGTATGGTATATCTCTTTGACTTGAATCTATGCTCCATAGGGAAGGACAAGTTTTGTTTATCATCTTTCTATCTTCCATATCTCTTAGCATGACACAGATATACTCTGGATATCAGACTGAATCAAACTGATTTGTATCCTGGAGCTATCATGGTCAAAAAGGTCAGATTTCCAAAAATGCCTTTGCTTTGCTTATTAATGAGACTGATTTTTAAAAAAAGGATGAGATTTATTCTCTCTTAAGAGTTTTAGAATGAACTGTCTGGATAGGAAATGAGTTCTCCTTGACTGGACATGTTCAAATAGAAGCTTAATGACCACCTTCTGAGGATGTGTTAGAAAGGTTTCATTCTTTAACTCAGGGTAGAAACTGATGGCATTGGTAGCTTCCCATTCTAAAACTATTCAGAAAGAAAGTCTTTTCAGGAGGCTCAAAGATGAAATATGATATTAATATAGAGCAAAAGAAAGAGTAGGGGACAACTAGGTGACTCCATGGATAGTGTTCTTCCCAAATTCAAATCCAGTCTGACACTTGTTGTGTGACCCTGGGCAAGTCATTTAGCCCTGTTTATGTCAGTTTTTCCATCTTTAAAATGAATTGAAGAAGAAAATGGAAATATCAGTATCTTTGCCAAGAAAACCTCAAATGGGGTCATGAAGAGATGGTCATGACAATTAAAAAAAAACACTTGCACAATAACAGAGAGAGAAGACATGTTCTACTAAGAGGCGGAATTATTTAATTTTTTTCCCCTGCAATCTTACAATCAGAAAATGTTTGAGCCAAATAGAACCTTGCAAGATATCTGATTAAATATTCACTTTTTATAGCTAAATTAAGTAATCTGCTTTGTCATATAATTAGTGAAAATACTAGCATTTCTACAACTTTTTAAAGCTTGTAAATAGCTTTATTTCATTAGATCCTAAAAACAATCTTGTGAGGCAATTGTATCAATCATAGAGATGAATTAAATGAGACAAAGAAGATAAATAACTTTCTCAAGGTCATATAGGATTGATTTGAAATTAGATATTCTTGACTCCAATACCGGTAGTCTAGACTACCTTGATACCTTAATAGAGAACCAGCAGGTCTCTGTTTTATGCAACCAGATTCTTCCTGTACTGAAACTTGTCTTCATGTCAGAGTCCAGAGATGAGAAGGGTGCCATATTAGAAAGGGAGAAAAGTAAATGTCGCAGCACCCCTCGGCCCACAGAAGTTCTTATTGTTACAATTTCATACATATTCTTTTCTCATCAATTGGACAATAGAGGTAGAACCAGAGGTTTCTTCAGTCCAGGAAACCACATCGACACACAAGGGCTGATAAAAGTTTAGTTGATTTGAAAGTGGAGTATAGTAGAAAGAGTATTGATGTGTAGTCTGGACAATTCTGTGTTCAAGTGCTGCTCTTGATAGTTGTGTATTTGGTCACCTCCTATTGTAATGCTCATAGTACACATTTGTAAAAAAAAATCATAAACATCTGTTGCAGAGAACAATAAGGTAGAAAAATTCTATGAAAAAGTTACTAAGATCTTCCAAATTAAAACATTATGGAATTTAATATTCACTTTAATGGAAAGGGAGAAGTAGGAAGAGGCAGGTGAAAGATACATTAGAAAATATATTCCAGGGGTAAGCAAAGAAAGAGGCCAAAGGTTTGCAGATCATATGGAAGGCTGTTGCCTATATATATATTCTAAATATGTAAAGCAGAATAATATACTTAAAAAAAGATTGGACTTGGAGGTTGAAAAGACTGATTTGAATCCTGTTTCTACTATTTAGTTATGTGACCCTGAGTAAATCATTTAACTTACCTGAGTTTCAGATGCCTACCTATAAGTGTGCAATTATTAATAATAAGTCAAGTTAACTAGAGATCCCAAAATAAGTATACAATTTTATTTCATAAGACTCATTGAGATTTAACAGGATACAGGTTAACACAGCTAGTAAATGTCTTAGGCTTACTTGAATCAGGAAGACTTACATTCAGATCTGGCCTTTGACATTTAATAGCTGTGTGACCCTAGGCAAGTCACTTAACTCTGTCTCAGTTTCCTCATCTATAAAATGAACTGGAGAAAGAATTGGTCAACAGCTCCATTGTCTTTACCAAGAAAACCTAAAATGAAGATGAAGTCGCAAGGAGTCAAACAGGATTGCAGTTACTAATAATCACAACAACCCTATTACTGCTTCAGGAAGGTTATACCTTATTGAAAGATAACAAGATAATTTGGTACAGATCTACCAAGGTAATTCTCTCCAGTCATCTTAATGCCTTACTACTTCTTTTTTTTTTTTGCAAGGCAGTGGGATTAAGGGGCTTGCCCAAGGTCACACAGGTAATTATTAAGTGTCTGAGGTCGGATTTGAACTCAGGTCCTCCTGACTCCAGGGATGGTGTTCTATTTACTGCACCACCTAGCTGCCCCCATACTACTTCTTATATATGCTTTCTCTCCCTTTCTCCTTATTCTCCTTTCACCACAAAGTATCACTACTATTTCTAGAATCAACACTACTATTCCTGAAAGGATATAGCAATTCAACTGAATTAAGGTTACTCTCACCTTTTCTGTGACTTTCTGGTCCAAAACATACCTTCGTGGTCACTACTCCCTTATTTGAGTTGTCATCTGTTTATTAGAGTCCAAGGTCTCAGAGGGCAGGAATGATTTTTTCTTTTTGGATTAGAATCCAAAGGATCTGTGGCTTTAATAAATGCCTTTTAAATTCATTCATTCAGAAAAGATGGTAAAATAACATTTTATTTTAAAAAGATAAAGTCATAACAAAGTAAAATTAAAAAAATAAAAAAGATTAAGTCATGTGAGCAAATCTGGAAACCAGGAAGTATAGTGATAGTCATTTAGGGGTAAAGATCAAGCAATTTTGGCATTGAGATTTGCTACAGATAAATAAATGAGGATTTTGGAAAAAATATAGATAATAGAATTTAGAGCTCAAAGGCATCTTAGAATTCATTTATTCCAAACTCTTCATTCTATAGATGATAAATGAAACTTCATAGAGTTTAGTGATTTGATGACAGAGCTAAATAACAGAACTGGGCTGTGAGCCTATATTCTCTGACTCTAAATCCTATGTTTTTTCTTCTACAATACACTGCCTCACAATTTTATAATGGAGGCATGACAGAGGCCTTCATTAATCTGACTATATTGTAGAGTTTCTTCTCTATAAAAAGTAGTCTGGTTAACAAATCCTTGGCTTTCTTGAATTCTAATTTCATCTGCAAAAGATAAAGAAAATGGTAAGAGGAAATGCTATTCTGTAACTGATTCTTATCAATAAGTACTGATGTAGGAAATGACTACTCCATTTTGAAATCTCTTATGGAGAAATAGAGGAAAGTTGGACTTTCTATGGCTTTAATGAACACTAGACCTAAGGAAAATAGACTTAAAGGCTAAAATTCTTCAGGATAAGTCATTCTAGGAGATATAAGAAGTTCTCATGATTGAAATTCTGAAGGCATCATGGAAAAAATCCAATGAAAAAGGTTTGTTGTTTTTTAAGATTATAATGTGAATTCATAGTACAATCATTCTAATAAATATAGAAAAGAGGTTGTTACAAAAGTGTAGTTTGATCTTTTAAAAACAATGTCAGGAGTATTAAAGTTCCAATAGGACTGAAACTAGCAAAAAATGATAAGAACTTCTCCTTCCCAGGGATGTCTTAGATTCTATTCTATTCACAAACCATTTATTTATTTAGTCGAGGCAGCAGAACAATAAAATAGAACACTGGATCCGAAACCAGGAAGACTTTTGTTCAAATCCTTCTTCAGACTTAGCTAGACCTACATCCCTTAAATCCAATTCACTTGCATGTCATGGCACCTCCTCCCTGATGTCATGTCCTCTTCAGCCAAAACAATAAAACAGACAACTACTAGTTATGAGCTGGGCAGGTTGCTCCATTTCTAAATGCTTCAGGCAAATCTTCTGTCTTTGATACCTTGCAATACAAAATGGTGGAGGGAGTTCCCACGTGCTTATGAAATCACAGATAATTTTTTAATTCACATTTTTTTGGGTTAGGAATACAAAAGCTTCTAAGGACCTTAAATTCTATTGGAAGAGAATAGTGGGGAAAGATGACAGATAAGGCAGAGCTATCAAATATTTATATATTTTTTTATTCCACTGTGGATAATGATATCTGGACAGAGGACAAAATAAAAACAGCTTTTGGAAAGTTACAAACCGAGATAAGCAGGGAGATAAGATGACTTACTTGTCTTTTATGAATTCAAGTTGTCTGATTCAAAACTCATTTCATTCCAGGATATTCTAAGAAATGGCAAATTATTGAGTGACTATCAGCAATCTTTCAAGGATTGTGGAGAATGAGAAAATCTCTACAGAGGTAGAAAAATATTCAGACTTTCTTTTTAGTTAATGGAGAGAGTAGAATATGCAGTGAGTTTAACTATGCTGTGGGGGAGGAAGGGATAGAACATAATAAAGGGATGCTCAATATGAGTCAAAAGTATGAAATGGTAATGTTTATTTAGTGTTTTTCAGTTGTATCTGACTCTTTATGACCCTGGCAGAGATAGGGGGAATGGTTAATCATTTCCTTTTCCAGATCATTTTAAGAGATGAGAATATGAGGCAAAGAGGGTTAAATGATTTGCCCAGGGTCACACAGCTAGTTAAGTGTCTGAGGAAAAATTTGAACTTAGGAAGATGAGTCTTTTTGACACCAGACCCAATACTCTGTCCCCTATACTATCTAAGAAATGGTAGAAAACAGGTTAGTCTGATCTTAAATTATATGTAGTTGTAACTTCCAGAAATGAGAAACTTAATTTCCTTGCACTTTGTCTTTTTCAGATCAACTTAGAAGAGTGTGGGTTCTACTGGGTTCCATTTTTTGGGAAGGATACTAATAAGATGGCAAGAGAAGATAGATGAGGATGGAAATGATTTTAGTGATCAAGACATTCTTTGATTGACTGAAGGAACAAAGGATATTTAGATGTAGAAGAAATGATTTAGGGGAAATGATAATATAATCTAAAGGCTTTTCAGGGAGAAGTTTGGGCCTATTTTGCTAGACCCCCAAATAGGCATAGAGGTAGTGATGGAGACTTAAAAAGACAAATTTAGTCTAGACATAAGGAAAACTTTACTGGCAATTAAAGTTATTCAGTAATGAAATAGAGTGCCTGGTAAATATAAAAAATAGCAAAGAGATTCAGACAAGTGGCTGACACATAGCGAGTATAATGAGTTCCCAAAAAATAGAACACAAAAATGAAGTACCAAGAATATGAATCATTGAGTAACTCTAATAGATTGAACACATAAACTTACAGATCTGCTGCCTTGGTAACTAGAGATTCCCTTTTGCTGGAGGTCTTCCACTGTTTTTTGACCAAGATGTTACATAAGAGATCCTTGTCTGAGTTGGCATTTGTTCTTAATTTAAAATCAAGGGGGAAATGAGGAGACTCAGACAAATAGCTGAGGCAAATGAAGTGTTATCAGTTGCTAAAAAAATGGGACACCATGATGGAATAGCATACATATGATTCACTACATAACTGCCACAAATTGAGCAAAATAAATTCCTCACAAATCTGCCTCTTAAAAATGAGAAAAAAGAAAAAGAACATTCATAGCATCATAGCTTTAGAGAAATAGGAGAGAACTTTGTGGCCATTGAGCCCAGTCTCCTTATTGTATAGACATGGAAAGTTAAGACCATAAAAGTTAAATAATTTGCCTGAAGTGATATAGATAGTAAATATGTTGGGCAGGATTCAAACCAAGGGTTTCCTGACTTCAAATCTATATCTCTATCCATTGTACCAAGTTACTTAAAAGCCAAATTCTTCCTTTCCATTTTCATTTTCAACCTTCTTTTTCAATATTGTCTCAAATAATTTTGTAAGAGTTAAGAGTCAAAACTTAAATTTTAATTAAAAAATAATTCAGTAATTATTCTAAGTAATACAGTGGCACACCCCCTCACCTATTTTGCAAACGAATGACATTGGTCACTTTGTGGTTTCAGAAACAAAACCAAAAATAGATGTTCCATCTCTCAGCTCTGGGCATTTTCTCTGTTATCCCCCATGCCTGAAATGCTCTCTCTTCTCATCTCTACCTTCTGGATTCCCTAATTTCCTTCAAGTCCCAAATGAAATCCCATCTTCTACAGGAAGCCAGATTATAGAGTCCAGATTATAGAGAAATAGAGGAAAAATTGGGCATACAATGACTTTAATGGACCCTAGACCTAAGGAAAAAATAGATTTAAAGGCTAAAATTCTTCAGAATAAATCATTCTAGGAGGTATGGGAAGTTCCCATGATTGAAATTCTGAAGACATCATGGGAAAATTTCCATTGAAAAAGTTTTTTTTTTAAAGAGTACAATGTGAATTCATAGAGCAATCATTCTAATAAATTTATTATAAAAGATAGGAAAAGAGGTTGATACAAAAGTGTAGTTTGCTCTTTTCAAAACAATGTCAGGAGTATTAAAGTTCAAAATTTCTGGTAGAATTTCTGAAGCCATCACTTTTTCATTCTAGTGTCTTTCCTTTATTAATAATTTCCTATTTATCCTGTTCATAGATAGTTTGCATATGGTTGTTTGCTTGTTGCCTCTCTCGTTAGGTTGTAAACTTCCTGAGGGGAGGGGAGGTTATTTTTTACCCTTTTGGGGTTTCCAATACTTGAACAGTGTCTGAGGCTTAGTAGATATTTAATAAATGCTTATTGATTGACAAATCCAAACTTCGATCCTTACAGTACTTCCCTTAAGATTTAGACTCTTAGAGGAAAAACAAAATCAGACTTGCTAGAGATCCAATCTTCTTCCCACTGAAGGCCATCTAAAGAATTCACTGGTAAAACAAATTTTGTCATCTGTTTTTATGGTTCAGTCCTAATTCTCACTCCTCCAAAAGGCTTGGGATTCAAGATCTTCTAATTCAGTCATATTGACCATAGCTATTTCTGGGGCCAAGAGGTTCAGACCTAGAAACTGATAGAATCAACAAAATAAAAGTTACATAGGGGCAGAAGGATAGGTGCTTCAGGGGAGTTGGATACCACAAGCACCTTAGAATCAATACTATGGCAATAACCTCCTATATGTTATCAGATGATAATCTATATCTCTAGAGTGCTAGGGAATATACTAGGAGAAAAACATGGTAGAATTTCTGAAGCCACAGTTTTCTGGAGGTATGGTTAGAACACCTGAACTGAGGACTCACCATGGGTAGAGTAGGTAGAGTAGCATATTAGGCCTGAGTTACAAGGAAGGAATTAGCCAAAATGTAGAAGCTAAAACTTGAACTTTGACTTGGTCATCTGGAGGGTATAGTTTTTATGGAAAAGGAATTCATAGAATTGTGGATCTAGAGTTTGAAGGGACCTCAGAGGCTATTTATCAAACCCCCTGATTTGACACATGAGAAAACTGAGGTCCAAGTAGAATGTGATCTCCCCAAGATTATTCAAGTAGTAAGTGTCAGAGGCAAGATTTGAATGCAGGTCCCCTTACTCCACTGCCTCCTTATCCTGGGTTGCTTCTATAGTAACTCTGACTTTGTTTTTTTTTTTTTTTTTTCAGGCCTTTAGGGATTAGGTTAAAGGAAAAGACAAGCATGAAAATAACTGGGGACTTACAAGGTATATACAGAGTAAAATTTTACTAAAGTGTTATAAAATGAATTGTACTCAGCATGACTAATGATTCAAAACTACATTTTCACATCGTTATGTCTTATGCTGCAAGCACTTCCAATATCACCAGTCAACAAGTAATATTTTTATTTTTCTCTTGATTTACTGAAACATGAGTCTTATCTGACATGATTCTGAAGTATTTTCAAAAATTATCTTAGTTTAGGGAAACTAATGTATAAGAATATTTTATTTAATTCTCCTTAAAATATTATATGTCCAGGGCAGCTAGGTGGCAACGTGGATAGAGCACCGGCCCTGGAGTCAGGAATACCTGAGATCAAATTTGGCCTCAGAAACTTAATAATTACTTAGCCGTGTGGCCTTGGGCAAGCCACTTTAACTCCATTTGCCTTGCAAAAAAATAAAATATATCTTCATTCTTCTTGATGTCTTTTTGATGAGTTCAGAATTCAGATTGCAGATGATTAAGAAAAAAGAGTTGAGAAAAAATGCAGACACCTAGTTCAAGCAGTTTTTTCAACTTTAGCTAGGGAGGGAAGAGAATTATACAAAAAGGGGTAGATGGATCAAGAGAAGATTTTTAAATAGCAGAGTAGAGCCTGTTTGTAGGAAATATAGAAGTATGAAAATATGGTTGTGTTAAAAGATGAAAAAGACAGTCATATTGGGCAAGTACATTTGTATTGAATGGGAAATAAAAGAATGAATAATTGTATGTGTGAATAAATGAGCAGATGAATGAATAAAGGAATAAAAATAATTTTTAATCACTCTGTCTGATTCCATGCTGAGTACTGGGGGACAAATACAAATATGAGACTTCTTCTGGAACCAAGAAGCTTACATTCTAATAGCAAAGAAGAGTTTGGTCTGAGAAGTTCCAGAGATAAGAGTGAAAAAATAGAATGGAACAATAGCATTTCCTATGAAAAGGAAATGGGTGGATTTATGTACAGTTCTTAGACTGATTTCTGAGTTGAATTCCTGTTATGGAAACCAGTTTTCTGTCATTTCAACCTTTATATTTCAGCACCCTGAAAAACCTCTTTGTCCTATTTTGTCTTAGCCTTATGGTTTATGCTTGTTTGGATTAATTTTGAGCCCTACTCCATCTCTCTCATCAGTTTGGACTACCTTTTGTCAGAGGGCCATCATTTGCTTAATCACTTATAGATATAGTTCTTCCTTTGGTCAAGCTATGACAATGAATTAACAGTTTATGGTAGAAAAGGCAAAGACCTCAGAATTGGAAAGCTAAATTTGGTTCCAATTTTTCCACCTTCTAGCTCTATTTCCTTTTGTGGATTACTTAACTTGTGAGCCTGAGATTCTTAATATCTAAAATGAAGCTTTCTCTGCCTACCTAGAAAACTGTTGTCAGAGTTAAATAAGACAACATAGAGTAAAGCTTCTTGAAAATCACAGTGTGCAACATTCGAAAGATTGTTCAATTTGCAGCCAGATGGCCTGGGTCAAGTCCCAGTTCTGTTACTTATTACCTGTTGTGACCTTGGAAAAACCATTTAACTTCTCTAAAGTTCAGTTTCTTTGTCTGTACAATAAGAGTATTGGACTAGTTGATCTTTTAGAACCCTTCCACCTCTGAATCTGTTATTATGACTAAATAAATGTTGAGTGTTGTTTGAGTAAAAGGTTTGTAGAGCATCTCGAGGAGAACTGGAACACTGAGACACACATCATAAACAGTGATATAGACAAAAGCTAAAGGGTGGTCTTAATAGCACATAGAATTTTATAGTATATATTTGTATTATTATGGTACATTTATATTTACTAAATATCTGTATAAATTTATATTATTTATGACATAATATTATTTTTATATATATAGTATATATTTATGGACTTTATAGTTTTCAAAATGCTTTAAAATTATTATCTTATTTGATCCTCACAACAGCTCTGAAAGGTGATATTCTTATCCCTATTTTAGAAATGGGGAAACAAATGACTTGTTGGTTGTTACCCAGCTAATAAGAATTGGAGACTGGATTTGAATTCAGGTCTTTCTGACTTCAGGTATAATATACTAATCCACTGCACCATTTAGTTGCCTTTGTGTGAGTTTTTTTTTCCTCCTTGCATACTTATCAGTAATCACAAACTTAATTTTTAACCCAGTAACACATATGGATAACAGGATCAGTGATGTCACATTTAAATACTATGAAAAGTAGCAGGAGTAATATACATGGTCCCAGTTTCTTCATCTATAAAATAAATAGTTTGATCTAAATTATCTCTAAAGTCTCTTCCAGCTCTGACATTCTCTGACTCCATAAAATATTAATGGTTTTTAAAAAACAGTGTGATCATGAAGAACTGAATAGTTATGGGTCATGAAGAATTGAAGGGTAGAGGAATGCTGGGCAAATATTTTCATAAATCAACAGCATTCCCCACTATTTAAAAACACTTCACTCTTTAAGTGAAGCTATTTCAAAACATTGCAACTCTGTTCTTTAATAAAATAATAAGAGAGGAGTTAAAATCATTTTTACATAAACAGCATTCAGCCTATAGTGGAAGCCTAGTTATATTAGTTCAATCTGAACCCCAGCAGTTTTATATCAGTTAATTATATCATAAACAACCAATTAACAAAGTGCGGCCAATTCTTTCCTAGAAAATGAGACCATGGGAAAAACACACACACACACACACACACACACACACACACACACACACTCACACATACAAACTATTTCAAGGTAGTTCAGTTGATTAAACAGAACTAAAGAACAAGAAACTTAAAAGTAGCAGGCACAGCTTTGCATCTGTATTGCTATGTGACCTTGAGAAAGGCATTTAATCTCTGTTCTTCAATTGCCCCAACAATAAACTCTGACTATTATTTGTACATACAGACTGCTGAGAGGGTTATTGCATGGTTTTTAAAAGTACTTTAAAAAATTTTGAAAGAGCTTTAGAAATGTTCAGTGACTCCCTAAACCCCCAAACCCTGCTCTCCCAAATATCTATTTATTCCATTTTCAACACAATTTCTGAGTTATTTAAATTATGATACAAAATATTCCCCTTTGTGTCCCTCACAGCACCTAGTGAGGTGCCTTGCATAGAAGAAGTCTTGAATAAATATTTGTTGGCTTGCTATCCATCCCAGTGGTGTTCAGATACCCTTATTTAGAAAACATATGTCACCAGTTCATAACAATTTGCCTTTTCCTGGAGTAGAAGAAATCTGAAACCTTGAGCCCGTTGTCTGTGGCAGCACAAACCACATCTGGATGCTAATCGGACAAGTCCTTGAAGCGAAGACATTATATGTAGAGGTTGTCTTTTCACATTGAAACATACAGTAGAGTCAAGAGAAGAGATAATAAATCTAATTGATTTCTTCATGTGTTATCTTAACACTGGAGTCAGAACCCAACTGTATTGCAATATTCAAATGAATACTGCACAGTGTCAACATGATGCCCAAGAATAGAATAGAGCAATATTCTTAATTCTGAAAAATGTATTGGTAATCAATTGGTATACAAGAACAATTGAAAAGCTGTCCAATTTTCAATTGTGGCATAAGTTGGGAAACAATTTGAAAATAATGGCTCACACAAAGAGTTTTTTGAAGCAGTCAATATGGGCTTCATGTGAAGGACAAATAGGAATTTGGCAGTCTACACACTGTTCAGCTTTTGTGCCTTAGACATTATCTGTAGTGCACACCCAAGTGTACCACCTCATATCAGAGTGCAGAATCTTTCAGCGTGACTCTATTGAAACTGGATTTAATGGGATATTCACCCAGAAAGTATTTTCAATGAATCTGTATTAACAGTGCAGTGAACATTACTATTAACATACAATCGCTGAAAACATATTCTATCAACTTACTCTTCATATGTGGTTGAGTGAACTGATGCACATTTGAAATGTTTATTTACCTTGTAAAACATTTTATTATATGACTATTATGAGATGGCTCATAATATTAAATACAATTTCTCCAATCCCTTGGCCACATACAGAGTTGGAATATATTTTATTTTTCTAAAACTATCTTTTCCTTATGTACTGGACAATATAAAATTGTAGAATTATTTTTTTAAAAGGGGGAGTCTGCATGACTTGTTCTTTTTCCTTAAAAAAAAGTGAAGTTCTTCAGGAAAATTTGACTCTAACCCTTATGGAATAAGGTAGACATTGGCCTTTAAGGTGTTAGGAAAAAATCCATTTTAAAAAAAGCTATAGATTGCATTTGAGGCTTAGGTGCCCTTTCAAAATAGATGTAATCTCAGTGATTGTAGCATATATTTCCAAAGACTCCTTATCTCCCAAGTTTGATCTTCTTTCAATATATTAATTTATGATATGTATGTGAACAGAAATAGATATGTTTACATATGTATGTATATATGTATATTCATATATGTATGTAGAGATATATGTATAAGTATTCAATAAATATGTGATAAATGTATTGCAGAGGGATAACTCTTATATGTCAGCATGCATGTCTGGGTCATATAAGTGATATGTACATGTGTGTTTGGTATGTGTGTGTGTGTACATATCACTTATATTGTTCAGATCTATGAAATTCTTTTCATCCTTGTAGATCCTCAGCATCTCTTTAATTAGCCTTAAAAACTTTTATGAGGACCACAGCTCAGTATGAGTCAGAGACAGTACTTTAAGCCAAGTCGGCCAGACTCCAAAGTCAATTAGAAAATGAATATTATATGGGCAGAAGTTATTTCAATAGGATCTCTATTCAGTTAAAAGTAATACATTTCCCCCAATATATTAACTTTCTACTTTCATATATCTATTTTCTGTCTTTATTAAAAAAATTCTTCCTTGACATCTTAAAAATGTTTAATGTCTCACTCAGAAACACTTTCAAAGAAGTCTACCTAAAAGTAAGAGAATTGACTAAATGGTCCCAGCGTGTCTTGTTTCTATTTTCAGATTCACATTTCAAATGGGCTTCATTTACATCTTCCCTATTACACACACACACACACACACACACACACACACACACACACACACACACACACAAGATTTTATCAACACAGTAAGTTCCCACTAAGGAACTTTCTTGACCAAAGTAGTTTGAAACTTTCTCTGTAATTTCTTTGTGTCTGTGTGTGTTAATGTTATGGATCCTTTTGCCAATCTGGTGAAGTCTATGGGATAGTTCTCAAAATAATAGTTTTAAATATTTGAAATAAGAAGGGAGTACAAATTTTTTATGGTTTCTACATAATGCCAAGGATTGTCCTAAACACTTTTTACAATTAATTCCTGAGTTCAAATGTGCCTTCAGACATTATCTGGGTGACCCTGGACAAGTCCTTGTGTGACTCAATTTCCTCATCTGCAAAATGATTGGGAGACATTATCTTTGCCAAGAAAACCCCAAATAGGCTCATGAAGACTCAGGCATAACTGAAAAATGACTGGACAACAACAACAAAATTACAAAGGAAACCAATTATACTTAATTAGCTACTAAAATATTAATAAATAAAATAATTTCATAGACCCAAGGTTAAGAATCCCTTGCCAAGAGTACTGAGAAATGATAAATAACATCTAAATAGTTAAGTCATAATGTAGGGAATGCAGCATTTAAACTTCTTGATTCCTAGATCATCTCTAGCCACTGCCTCTCTAAATTAGGCTCTCTTATAGCCATCTACAAATTGAGATCAGACAAGTAATTAGATATACTGACCACCTTGTTCTATGAATGAGAATTTTTATTTTTATTTATTAAGCTTATTTGCATTCCAATGAGAGAGTCTAATACAGACTAAAGGAAAAGTTTTTAAATTTTGACTTAAGATTCTAAAGATTCACAATACCTAGAAGGGTTTGTTTACATGTGTTGTGTTTGTGTGTGTGTGTGTGTGTGTGTGTGTGTGTGTGTGTATTGCTTTGAAAAAATAAAAGGTGGAGACTATTAATAAAAACCAAGACTAAAGAATCAGATGCTAGAAGCAAGGTCTAATTTTTGCATTGTGTCTAAAATGAAACATATTTAGAATGTAGAACTTCAAAAGATTTCATTTCACAAAAAACATAGTCCAACAAAATATGCATAAGTACAATAAGTCAAAGGATAAAGTTTAGAATAGATAGCAAGGGAAGAAAAGTAATGAAGAAAATAAAGAAAATCCTCTTAGATTTTAAAAAAATTTAATTCAAATTAAAAAAAAGCAAAGATATTGCAGAGGAAAAGATCCTAAACTAACCATTTAACTGAAAAAAATAAGAGAGGAAAATAAATTACTAAATAAAAAGAAAAAAGAAAACTCCAAAGTTAAAGAAAAGGGTTACAAAAACAAAAACAAAAGCAAAAACATGGGTACAAAAATGTGAGGAAAGAAGAACAGAAGCTGTGGGAAGACGGTTGTGTTAAGTTGGTTTAAGCAAAAATAATTTTAGGGACAAAGTATTATCTTAAAATAAGAAGAGATTTGAAATCATAATTTTAAAAAGCTAAACACATAAATGTGTGAGAATATTAACCACTCATAACTTTAAATATGAATGGTTGAAGCAATACAGTAAGCACAAAAGGCAATGACAGATTAATAAGAAAATAAAAACCCATGATCTGTTGCTTATAAGAAATATATTAAGATTAAATTAAAATCAAAAAAGAAATTCAAAGAATAAAATTAGAAGTTGAAACAAAATTTACTTTGCATCAAATGAACAAAAAATGAAACAGAATCAGACAAAGCAAAAACAAAAAATCACAGTTTGGTAATAAACACAGAAATTATGTTATGCTAAAAGGAAGCATAGGAAACAAATCAAGGTAAATATTAAATTCATATATTCCAAATAACATAGTATTTAAATTAAAAAAGAAATCATTAAATTGAAATAAGACAGACATTAACATAATTAGTAGGAGATTTGAATGTCTCTCTCTCAAAGTTGGACAAAAGAAAAAGAGTTTGGAAAAGAGGAAATATACAATTGAACAAATTGCTAAAGAAATGAGAAGTAATAGACTTACAATATCTTTTTTTTTAGGTTTTTGGCAAGGCAAATGGGGTTAAGTGGCTTGCCCAAGGCCACACAGCTAGGTAATTATTAAGTGTCTGAGACTGGATTTGAATCCAGGTACTCCTGACTCCAAGGCCAGTTCTTTATCCACTACGCCACCTAGCCACCCCCCAATATCTTTTAAAAAAACACAAAAGAACATGCATATTTCTCAGTGCCAAAAGTGTTTAACTTTTATTAAAATGACCATTAATGAGGCAGAGAGAAATTATAAGTAAAAAAACAGAAATGTTAAATGCATACGATAGGTCATAATGCAATAAAATAATAATCAACTCAGGGAGCACAAACAAAATTTCTAGAATTATAGTATAAACTTAAAAATGAAATCCTAATAATGAGTGCATGATGGAACAAATCATAGAAATAATAATTATATGAAAGGCACTTATAATCACAAAAAAGCATACCAAAATTTCTGAGATATAATAATGTAGTCTTAAAATTATATATACAAACCATATATTAGGAAAATAAAAATGAAACACCAATAAAAATTTGGTTCATTATATTTTGAAGTTAAGTAACCCTGATCTTTTCCCATGATCAATAAAATATAGTTGCTTGTTCCTCATATCTTCTCTGACTCCTGATATGTATTTTATATCAAACTTGAGCCTAGAAATGAATTTTTTCCTTCCATATAGACAGTAAAGAATTGTTCCTTCAAAAAGAAACATTAAAACAAATGAACAAAAACCCACTTTCCTTTCATAAAATGCTTACTTCTTGTCTTAGTGTTTTAAATTCAGTATTGATAGTATTTTACTTTGTCTAGTTCCATGATATTATTTTATAGATGAAAAAAACATGATCCACAGACTGTAAATGATGGCCAAACTTGAAGTCAATAAGTGGTAGATTAAGTATTTAGACCCATGTCCAGACTCCAAATTATATTTATTATGCCATGTTGTGTAACTTTTCTCCTTATCAGAAAAGACCTAAACTCAGGGCTCAAAATTCTGTTTTTGATCATCAAATTATAATGTTAACTAAATAATAACAAATCCTTTTAAATTTTATATAGTAATTTGCATCTACAATGTCTGTTTTGATTGTCTAAGGCAGGAGTTCTTAACCTGGGGTCCATGTATTTTTTTTTAATTTTCATATTTGGATCAATGTGTTTCAGTATGATTGGTTTCCTTTGTAATCTTATGCTTTTAATTTTACATTTTTTAAAACATAATTTCATGTTTGACATGAATGCATAGATATAATCTATATCTGGTTGCTTATTGTCTCAGGGAAGGGAGAGGGGAAAAATGGAGAGAGGAATAGAATTTGGAAATCAAAACTTTAAAAAAAGAGATAAAATTATTTTAACATGTAAATGAGGAAAAATAAGAAAGATTTTTTTTAAAAACATCATTTCAAAAAGAATTCCTTAGACTTCTGCAGATTGCCAAAGAAGTCCATCACACACAAATGGTTAAGATAGACTGAATCTAACATCCTTCAAAGTACCACTCCATTTTTCTTACCTGATGCCTTAAACTCCTTTTCAAGGATCAAATCTAAAAAATTTATGGAGGGTAAAGGCAGAAATGAGAGACTCAGTTTGAGAGATGCAATACAGTTATATAGATATCTGTGTGTGTGTGTGTGTGTGTGTGTGTGTGTGTATAGTGTATATGAGTGTGTTATATCCATAAACACACATATATGTCAAAATTATAAGCGGCTTCACTCAAAATACAAAGGAGGTCTCTTTTGGCTAGTTACAATTTTGTTCTTGCTTACCAAGATAAATATAATGGAAAGGTACCATTAATAAATAAGAAAAATTAAATTCTCAGCTCACTTCTCCATCCAAAATAAAATCATCCCATTCTAGCTGCTGAAACTCTGGGAAAATTTGCACAAGCTTCATAAATACAGTTTCAAAAGTCGGGAAGAAACTTTCTAAGGTCATCTGCTGTATCCCTTTGCCTCAGGACAGGACAGCATCAAAACTGTTGGGAACCAAGAAGCAGCTATTGTATTTTCAAAGATCTCCAGGAAAGAATATTTCCAGAAATTTCCTATTCATACTTTTGAACATTATAACAATCCCTCACTGTCAAGGAGAGCTTTCTAACTTTTTAAACTCCTCTTTTCCTCAATGCCATTTAAACTCAATTCCTCTTGTTCTGTCCTTAGGGAAAATTAGAAATTTTGAACACTTATATTTTACGTAACTTTTAATATTTTTGACCACTGATCACAAACATCTCTCTGCTTTATCTTCAAATAATCTTAACTTTTTGCAGGCTTTTGCCGCACACATGCATAGTATTTTTGACTTTATTTCAAACATAATTATGTTTGCCATCTCTCACTTAATGTTTGGTTTGGTCCCAACCCATGAATTCACCTAGAGATGCAGCTTGCATTCCAGTCTGTGACCACAGCAACTTACCTACTCTCTCTGTTTCCCCATACCATTCTCAAGAATTCTTCAAAAATATGAAAACTGAAGATGTACATTGGGGGAAGGCATTTAGAGCCTGAGATTTTTCTGAAATGGAATCCCTGGAATGAAACCAGGTCCTGTTTAAATTAGTGACTCTAGAAGTAAACCCAACAATCAGGTAAGTGTCTGACCAATTTCAAGTATAGTGAAAGGGTTAATTTGTTTTTTTCTACATATTTAACTTTTTTTTGTATTTCATCATCCAACTTGCTTTTTAAACACTTCTGATTTGCATTTGGCTTGTCATACTTTATAATTCCTTGTTAAAAATAACTCCTATATTTGAGCTTATTCTTTTTATTTATTCATTTATTTATTTGACTGTTTATTGATTGATTTGTTTGATTGACTATGACTGATATAAACAGTCACTCTTTAAGTTGTTATTCATCTCTCCAGATTTGTCTGTCCTAAATGGAAACACTTTGGTTCAAGGTACTTAATGTAGTCAATGAAACTGAATATAACATATGCATTGCAAAAATCCTCTGATTATTTTTGTAACACAGTTAATTCTTCTTCTTGCTCTCATTATAAACCAAATTTGCTCCCTACTGTTTTTCAATCTCACTTTTTTAGTGAAGCACTCATTAATACCTTAAGCAAACTAGTATTTTTTGAGCTTAAAGGGAATTGTTCATTACCTTGCAAAAAAAGTATTCCTTTGTGAAAATAATAGATTAAAGCCCACAGATAGGTCAAGTAAAAGCCCTATTTCTAATGTGGTCATTTTCTATTTCTGTCTAAGGCGTTCTTCTAGTCTTCCAGGTCTGTAACCTTAGTGTTATCATCAATTCTTCCCTCTTATTAATCTCATATATCCAAACAGAACCCACAGCCCAGATTCCTGCCTCCACAACATCCTTCTCCCTAGACCCTTCACATAGTCACCTTTGTTCAAACCCTTATTACCTCTCACCTAGACCATTACAATGAACTCATAATTGGTCTTCCTACCTCTTGGGTCTCTCTTCCAGTTTATCTTTGACACAGCAGCCAAAATTATTTTTCTTAAGAGAACATTTGAGCATATAATTTCCCGCACTCAATAATGTCTAGAGGCTCCCTATTTCCTCTAGGATAAAAAGAATTTTGCTCAATCTTTAAAACTTTTCATAACCTATATATAACACATATTTCTAGTCACACCATACATTACTTTTTCCATCCTTTTGTGATACAACCAACCTGATATTTTCTCTTTTGTTCACATTCCATTGTCTATCTCCTTTCTTTTATATTTCATCCCCAATATGCAGCTCAAGCATCACCCTCATATGAAATTTTACCCAATTCCCCCCTTTCCCTAATTTCTATATATTCAATTACATTTTAATCATTAAGATTTAAGGAAATGTAATCTCCCTCAGAATAGGAGTGTTTTTTTTTCTTTTTTGCTAGTATCACCTAGGAGAGAACCTGGTTCATAAATAGGCATTCAACAAATACTTGTCGATCAATTGAGAGCAGTATTTCAATTTTTTCCCTTTATTCATTCTGTCAGCAAAGAATTAATGGACAGCCTATTTTGTTCAAAGTATTGTATATGACAGAGTTTTAAGTAAGTAAAGGTCAATGGAAAACTCTTTATTCTCTAAAACTCATTTGCATTTATTATTAGTATAACAAAACTTGGTATGTATTCATGCATGATCTTGTTCTTTCCTCCGTTAAACAACCATAATAACAACATAAATTGATCATCAATATGGGTCATATCTAATCATCTCTAAAATTTCATCTTCAAATTTCAATTATCTCCATCAAACTGTAAGTCGGGATAAATTTTGGTTTCTACCCTATATAGCCAAACAAGCTTAAGGAATACAAGGAATTCAACTTAAGAGCAAATATTTTTAAGCACTATATGTAACATACTAGGCTGGGTCATGGGAAAGCACATTATTTTGAATATTAACCTACCCAAAAGTACATAAAGTCAGGGACATAGAATACATTACAGAATACATTACAAGTTTATTGTTACCATTTTTTCTAATATATAAGAGTTGTGTAAATTCTACTAATTTGGAGAACTATGTCACAGTTCTCTAGGAAGCAGTTACATAGAAATTAATTGTAATTTTTATTTTACCTTATGAAAAGTTCATAAGAATCAAATGAATTTATAAAAAAGCACTTCACAAACTTTAGCTATATAAATGATAGTGCAGCATCCTCTGAGAAGGGATTGGCTAGCCACAAAACACTTAGGGATTTTTAGTTATTCCTGGTTTGGAAAGCAAGGAATCTAACCCAAGATCAGTTTTGGGGGAGGTGGAGTAGCAGAAATTGTCACACATAACAGTGTATGAAGTTTGGGTGTTACAAGGAAAATGAGGTGACTGTCATCTCACGGCAGCAGTGCAACCAGGATAGCATTGCTTCGTTGCCTCCTCTACTGTTCTTTTATTTAATACTCTGAGATATTGCTGCTAAGTAAACAAACTAGAAGTTATATATGACTGTATGTATTTTATCACATTCCCTTTCCATAATACAAGGAGGACTGAGAAAAACTGAGATGTACAGCCCCATTTTTACTTTGGTTTGAATTTTTTGTTTTGATTTTTGTGTTGTTAAAGAATAAATTGGATAAAATACTACTTCTCGTAAACTGGTTAAGATACCATTTCTTTTTTTTTTTTTTTAAGTTTTTGCAAGGCAATGGGGTTAAATGACTTGCCCAAGGCCACACGGCTAGGTAAATATTAAGTGTCTGAGACCGGATTTGAACCCAGGTACTCCTGACTCCAAGGCCAGTGCTTTATCTACTGTACCACCTAGCCACCCCAAGATATCATTTCTAATAAACTCCTGTCCTTATGTTGCCTGAGATCCCTTTGTTTGTGATATGAGGGCACATGAAAACCATTCAGAAGAGAGCTAACTTTCCTAAAACAGGGATGAGTCCACTGTAAGAGGATTGTATTCAGATGGCTATATTTTCTTAAGTTACACAAGCCATTACCTATCTACCCTCCTAAGGGCAGAATTATTCTGAATTTGGACCTTATTTTATAAATTTGTCCCATATATGTGAGCCAAGTTTAAATTAACTATTACTATTACTCAAGCTAGAAGGGACATTATAGGTGATCTAAACCTACTCCTTGTTTTTAAAGAGAAGGAATTAAAGGCTAACACAGACCTGGTGATATTAAGTTCAGCATTTCAATATTCTTCCCACTAAATTGAACTATAGAAGTTCTCTATAAATTCAAGGAAGAAAAGATGATTGAGGAAAGGGGGATTTTGTGTTATACCAGTTTGGCACTGAAGTGTAAACTTGCCAAATGATCCCATCTTCCACTTGATTCTATTTCATGTTGTATGACCAAAGGGCATGACAAGTCTATGAATGAAGATCATATATACATGCATATAGAAATATACATATATGATATTGGCATAAACATACTGAGCACATAGATGTGTAAATTTATCTGCATATTTATATTTTCTATATATATTATGCTTATCTATATTCTACATGTATAAATTTATATTTATATATTCATATTTATATTTATCAATATTATACATTGCAAAGTCTATGTCATTATCAATCAAAGCATATCCATTTAAAGAAAATTCAAAAATTAAATTCATAACTAAAACTGTCTTTCTTGTGGTTTCTTTTCTTTTCTTTTTTTCCCCTCTTCCCTGAATAAGTTTAAAACAAGGTTCATTTGCCAGGCAAAAATGGGCTGTGCTTTGTTAGTTGATTGCTTATGACATAATTAGCTGACAATCTGGCACCCGAATATCATGTGCAAGTATTACAATAATGCAGTAAATCGTAGTAAGGTGAACCAATTTAGATTTGTACTTTGGAAGTCTTTTTCAATGATTAAAGGAAGCCTTTAAAAAGTAATAGATCATCCTCTGGTGTCAATCTTTTAAGCTGAAATCAATTTGATTCATTTCACTTTGCAGAAGAAACTAGAATTAACAATTTAATTGCTATCTGATGAAAGAAATGTGCCACAGGAAAGGCAAAAAAATTCTCTGACTTGATATCTATTCCTTCATTTACAGGTAGCATAGGAAAATAATCAGAAGATGACAAGTGACATGTAAAATGACTGAGTTGGTATTTAGAATTCACTATACTGATAATCACATTATATCAATAAGGGTAATTTCATTTTTCAAGAAATCTTTAGGTTATTTTTCTCACTGTGACATTATTTTCATGTTAGAATTGAGAAAGAGTACCATTTCTTATGCAATGTATTATGTAAGCATGAAAATTGATAGGGGGATGGAATTGGAGAGAAAAGAGTATAATTTAGTGCATATCAGTGAGAGAAACTTACTACTTCCAAGAAATAAATAGTTAATGGAGATTTATTTTATGAATTAATAATGATATTTTTAAAAAGTCAATGCTTCATTTGAAAAATGAATCAACTGTTCATTCACTACCTTCAAATATCTCACCCAGCCCATTGTCTTTCCTTTTCCAGGGTGGGTAGGCTTGTTTGTTTGTTTTTGTAGTCCTTGCTCAACTGCATTTTTCTTCTTTGGATTGTCAGATTTGTAAAGAGACCTGTAAGAAGAAGGCTTAGGGAACTTGTTAGTCCACAGCTGCCTCTCTGTTGAGGACAGTGGGTTTGATTAAAGGGGAGCTCCCTCCTGGATTTCACACATCCCATCAATCACATTGATCAGCCCCCAGAAAGGGAACATATTGTCTGGGATGAAGCCAAGAAGGGATATCAATTTCACAATAGCACTTAGGTCTTTCAGCCAAGAATCAGTTTATTTTTGGCGACTGAAGTCTGAAACTCACTTCGGAGCAGGATTTATGCACCATGCTTCCTGGGATAACTTTTTCTTCAGGAAATTCCAAGGATTTTTATGTAGCCAATTAGTTCCAATTCAGCCACCTCCCCCACCATCACCACCACCACCATGCAGGTTAGATACTTTATCTGCCAAAGAGTCATCTTTTATGTCATGGCAGAATGTCCAATTTAATTCTGCTTTTTAGTCATCAAAAATCTAGAGAATTCTTGGTGGAGAGTTCTGCAGGAAAACAAAACACAGGGGAAAATAAAGCTAAAATAGACATAATATTTTTAAAAATTAAGATTAGACACAAATGCATTGTCTGACTCTTCACTTCCTCACAATTGCTCCCAATCTGTAAGGAAGTAAGAAGCATAAACTTTAGTATTTAAGATTTTTGAGGGGAATATCAAATGTTTTGTGTTTTGCAAAAGTTATTTGAAGTATTGCCTCCTATGTGTAACTGATTCTGTCCTTCCAACCACACCAATATTTCTCATTTAAATATAATTTTTGTGAAATAACCAGCTCCAATGATTGTTTTCTTGATTTCTTTATGACCTGTGATCCAGTGCATTTGTTTTCTGCTTATTCTAACTCATTAAAACACAACTTGACAAACAAAATAAACAACTAGATAAAAGACAGATTCTGACATTAAAAAAATATGACAAATGAGAGTTAAAAGCATCTTTTTTATTTAGCTGGTCTAACACACGAAATATATCTTCCAGTAATTGTAAAATATTTTATGAAACATTTCTAATCAATAAGACTCAAGGATCTACCTAACCAGAGTTACTTGCCTATCATCACTTATGGAATTATTTAATTATTTATAAGCATGAATTCAATTTCCATAAAGTCCTAAACAACTAAGAATCAAAAAGATAGCTGAAAATAAACAAAGCGCTCAAAAAAATCAAAAGCAAGCACTTAAATAGAACTGAGTTTTAATCCAGACTCAGACAATTGACAACTATGTGACTGAGCAAATCATTCCATTGTGTTTACCTCAGTTTCTTCATCTCTAAAATGAGGATAATAAAAGCACCTCCCTCCCCAACTTGTAAAGATAAAATGAGTTACTATTTATAAAACACTTTTCAAATAAAGTCCTATATAATTGCTGTTTATTGTTGTTGCTGCTGCAAAATTGATAGGTTCTAGATCACTATAGATGAGGTACTCAGTTAACTGTAACTTCTTTAAAGACATGTCTGAAATGACTCAATTGTTTTATTACCAATTATTTCAACTTTCTATAAACTACCAATGTGTACTTTTCTCTCAACTCCCCAAACTGTAGGATATATATTTCAATGAAGTTTCAAGGAATATCTATTTTCCATGAATAATTTTCTTCAAACACAAGTTCTCTGGTAGAAATCTGTTTAGGAAGCACTCCTTGACCATGCTATTTTCTTTTGAATCATCAGAAGTAGGTAATACATTTTTTCAATTATTTGCTCAGATAGCAAACCATAAAAAGAAATCATTACAATGTCTTCTTGAAAATTAACTAGATATGTATGCTTCCCATTTTACTGTGATTATATTACAGACATTTGGAGCAGTAATAAGTGCTTCAAACCTTATTGTGTTTAAATGAGGTAAGATGTGTTAACTAATGTCAGCAATAACTATCTATGAAATGTACTGCAGGAGTCTTTAATTACCTTTAAATGCCTTTTCTTAAATTATTTTAAAATATTTCCCTTTTGATTTCTGGGGATATAAATTGCACTATGAATGCCTATGTTTACATTTTCAAATTTCATATGAACAAATGGTCTTATTTTTATGACTTCTTAACATAAGGTCTGCTTGATCTATACTTTCTTTTTTAGTGATAGAGAATTCTACAAAATTCATTTCATTTCCTATGCCTGCTATTTCTCCAAAGGAGAATTATGTGTCTTTGAGATCGAGAAGGAAGGATGAATAACAAGAATGATGTGATAAAACAAACCTTGGAAAGCAAAATGCTTAACAGACTTCTGACTTTTCTGCTACAAATATTGCATTATAATTTTCTAGTTTTTTTAATCTGAGACTGTCCAAAATATGATTCTTAATTTTTGATTGACAGAGCTGCCTTTCATCAAATCTACTCTAACAGAAAGATGAATGGTTGATTACAGTCAAGGAGTATTATTTGTCAGGGTGAGATGTGCTTCTCCGTAAATCTTGCGTCAGGTTTCACAGAGATTTTGATAAAAGGTGAGTGTTTTAGTGAAATGATCATAATTGCTTCCTT
Source organism: Macrotis lagotis (assembly GCF_037893015.1). NCBI lineage: Eukaryota > Metazoa > Chordata > Mammalia > Peramelemorphia > Peramelidae > Macrotis > Macrotis lagotis. The sequence goes on from NC_133659.1 coordinate 121,536,371, forward strand.
TTTCAAAGGAAGAGCATCTTCTTCTTTTGTAAACTCCCTGGGTTTTTTTCCTAGCTAAATCATATATTCAGTGTTAAAACAGCATATAACATTAAAGAATAGAATAAAACTATTATTGGCCTAAATGAGTTTCACCACTTGTAATAATTTCTCATCAATTTCCCCCCAGTTCCTCGACTACCCTCATTTCGATCTTTCCCTGTTAGGAGAGATGCCCCTTCAATACATAGCCAATATTATCATGCACTGAACTAAGTCAGCAGTTTTGACATCTTCATTTCAATGTCCTTTTCTGTACCTTCAGCAATGTTAATGTTACAAATTATAGGAGGGCATATTAATAGCCATACCCAAGAAGCAGAAAGAAAAGTGCATTTTTTTAAACTAAGTACTAACTTGGGATTTCCCGGGCCCATTGACAAGTCAGCCGAACCCAGGGCTCCTCCATTGTGATGATAATGGATTCCGTGTTGTTGGCGCAAAGGTCGCAGGGTCACCGTAAGCTCCTTAATGGACTGTGAAATAACTTTAACTGCATTAACCTCTCCAGATCACATGGGTGGCACCAACATCCACTCCTGAAATTTTCATTCGCTTATAGAGACAATACTATTAGATTATTATATTTTCCATTTGCAATAGCAATAGGCTTGAAGCAATTATGCAGCTAAGCATTTCCATTAAGCCAATGGGACCTTAAAGAAGATTAACTAGAGTACCTTTTGCATCAGATAGAAGGAGGTGGGGAGAAAAAAAAAAGTCTGACTCTCCCCAGAGTTCAGGTATCTTCAAACTTGAAGGGTGAGCTAACCTGTATTTTAGAAAATTAAGTCATTAGCTGAAATGGAAATGCCATGGCCAAATTGCAAAAGTCAAGTGGATCCAACTAATTTTTCTAAGCTGAATATCCACTTAGGGAGATTTTATGGTTATTATTGTTTTTTTTTAGTTTGATGTTTTTTTTTTTAAATCATCTCCTCTTATTAGATGCAGGTACCAACTCATGAAATGGAAAGAGCCTGGCTAAAGGGTACCAAGAAGAAACTATGCTAAGAATTCACATTTGACATTTCCCTGATTTTGGCAGAATTCTTCCATCCTAGAAAAGGTCAGAACAAGGCAGAATGCAAGTAACATAATCTCTTCCCACCCCAAGATTCTCCATTCCAGAGTTCTCACTACTGCCCACTGATAATCACTTTTAGTAGGTCACATTTATATTTTTTTAGTTTTTAGATTTATGGCTCCAGGAAACCCTAATAATTTTCAGAGTTGTTAAATGGTGGCTAGCAGACCATATGTAGCCATAACACTTCCTAGGTGAGGGAACCAGATCAAAATGTAATTGGTAAACATCTAACAAAATAAATAAAATACAATAAAGCATAGAAAATGTAAATATTTAGTTTTTAAGTCAACATGCAGCCTGAAGGGACCTTTATTAATGATTTGTTGGCTCCCTTTATTTGAGTTTCACAATTTGCGATCTACTGAAGAAAGGACAATTTGTGATCTATCAAAATTCTAATTTTTCCAAAGAAAAACTATGGGTCTTTGAGATCTAGAAGGAGGAAAGAACAACAACAATGTGATAAAGCAAACCTTGGAAAACGAAATGCTAATTAGACTTGCAACTTTTCTCCTAGAAATTTTCTTACAGGGTCAAATTTATTTGTTTAGGCACCTTTGATTTATAGATCAAAGGAACCCTGACTATTTGGAAGATGAAAACAATTGTTTAAAAGGCTTCTTGCCTGTTTGATTAAAATGTGGAAGTAATCTTGGGTTTTCTATCATTATGCCAAGAGAGTGTAAGCTCTAGGAGGATTTAGAGAGCTGGGAAGATTTCATCATGGACCCAACACTGTTTATGTACCAGTCACTCAAGATGGAAAGATCTTAGTATGGACCCATCACTTTTCCATATGCCAGTCACTCAAGATAGACATTTTTCAGTATGGATCCAACACTGTTCTCTGAGTCAGCCTAGCTAAGCTTGGAGAAGTTCATCACATGAAGGTTTTCCAACAAGCAATGATGGTTTTTTCAGCCAAAGTAATTGACTCTTCCTGCTAAAGAGCTAAATCACCCACTGAACTAAGTTAGCAATTTTGGCACCTTCATTTCCAGGTTGTTGTTTTCATACCTGTTGTGACCAGGGATCCTCTGAATATTGAAAATCGATAATTTCAATTAACATATAAAATTAGGAGGGCAAGGTAAATACCATGCAGGGGTGCAAAGAGTGTTGAAGGCATTTACAAAGAAAAAATAAGTCCACAGAGTATTTGCTTTCTATAAAGTTTGGGTTTCCTTTGAGAGATCATGAACTGGAAAAATAACAAAGATAAAAAGCCTTCAACTGTTTATTTGAGAGAAAGGCATAATTTGAAATTTTACTACAGTCCTTAAATTAGGAAATGGTACTTTGATGTTTCATTTAACTGGAAAATCTGGTAGATACTGGGTAAGAAATATTGTATTTATTAAAATAGCAATGACAGCAACTCTTATCATCTGGATTCTTACAAAATACTATTCATTCTCAAATCTTACCTGCCTTTTTAGTATGTTTAACAACTGGATTGCTATGGAATACATTGCTAATTCCCCTTTTTTGCTATGAGATTCCTTGACTTTTCCAGCAAGATCCAACTAATTTTTTTGAATTGTCTCATACAGCTATGTATCATCCCAAGAAAGTTACAATAACTATCTCATGGGGTTTAAGAAAATGATGATTGATTAATGATTGATGTTTATCCTTTCTTCTCAAAGAAGACCAGGGAGGTAATGCTATGACAAGCCCATGGATTGAATTTGAGTGAGGGGTGCAGGAAGAATTCACTGGGGAAGAGATATTTGTTCTGGGCCATGACAATGGGTAATATCTTGACAACTGGAAGTGGGAAAGAGAGAAGTTAAGGCAGAAAGAATGAACAAAGATACAGAGGAAGGAAAACAGGGGGGTTGTTCATGGAACAGCAAATAATACATTTTGCCTAGAAAATGGCTATGTAATTGGGAAGAAAAAAATATGTATTTTCTCATGATTGGGGACAGGTGCTAATATTGCCAGGACTATCAAGTGAGACCTTTAAAGATTACAATACCATGAGGAGAGTTTGGACTGTGTGTATGATGGTTTGCACCATTAAAGACTATAAGTAAGAGGTCAAAAGCAACTTATTGGGTTGTTTAAACCAAAGTTATCAATTATTGCGAGGTAATAAGCAAGTAGTGAGCAGAGGCGGGAATATGACAAATACCTAGAAGTTTCAGTAATGTGTCAACAGGATTGGGATCCCAAAGAACTAAAGGAAAATAGTATATAGTCATGCAAGAATCCAAGAACATAAGTGTTGATACAAGTTTTAATTCTATTAAATTTTATATTTCCATTCCGACTCACTCAACGAAGAGACCATGTCAACAACATTTGGAGCCCTATTATTTGGTCATTACTCCATTCCATCCCCTCTCAATTTTCATAATGAAGTTCAGCCTACTGCTGCCAGAGTTTATTTGTTTGTTTTTTCCCCCTTACTTTTTTGGGGTGGACTATGGTTGTGTTCCTTCAACTGCAGGAAGAAAGATAAACCTTTAAAAGTAGTTTGGATCAAATCATAATACTTCTAAATGCTAGGCTAATGAATTTGGATTTTATTCAATGGTATACTTAATCATTGAAAATTTGAAGCAGGAAAGTGTTTTAGATAAATTAATAGGGTGATATTGCAATATGATAGATTAAAGGGGAGTCTGATGGCATAGAGACCAGTTAGGACATTGTACTCCCAGTGAAGAAGTAGTAAACTAGGATAGTTGTTTATTTTTTTCAATTTGCCCTTGACTTACCTGCTTTTCAACTTTGACTACTGAGAGAATTGTGTTATATTTAATAGTATGACTACTTTATCTTTAACAGAAATAAAAACCCCCCAATATTTTTGGGGTAGGAATAGGACTTTCATTTTTAACATATAGAATTTGGCAATTGAAAATGTAGTACTAGAGTTTGTAAGGGACCCATCAATAATATTTAGTCTTAATATGTGTTAGGCATTGTATTAAACATTATGGATACAAAGAAATGCAAAAGATAGTTCCTGACCTTGAAGAGCTCACAATCTACTGAGAGAGAGAGAGAACATGGAAACAACTATGTACAGATAAGCTGTAAATATATTAAATAGGAGATAATCAACAGAAGAAAGACACTAGAATTGAGAGGAATTGGAAAAAATTTTGTTATAGATGGTGAAATTTTAGCTGGAACTTGAAAGAAGCCAGGAGATTGGCATGAGGAGGGACAACATATCATTCCTGGAAGACAGTCAATGAAAATACCCTGAGCTGAGAGATGGAATGTCTTGTTCAAAGAATGCCAAAGAGATTAAATGTCATTAAATTGAAGAATAACTGGAAAGGGTGGAAGATAGAGGACTGGAAAAGTCTAAGGACTAGATTTTGAAGGGCTTCGGATACCAGAGGATTTATATTTTGTCTTGGAGGTGCTAGGGAGTCCATGGTATGACCTAACATCTATTTTAAAAAAAAAATCATTTTTTGATAAATTTGAGGATAGATTAGAGTGACTTTAAGGCAGGCAGACCAACATGAGGATATGAGAAATTGTAACAGGGTGGTGGCAGAATTAAATGAGAGAAGGTAGTATATTCAAGAAATGGCAGGCCATAGGGAAAAAAACCTGAATGTTAAGGGAAAGGTGCGATAGAGGGGAGTAAAATCTGGAAATATATTTTGGGGGCAACATATTTAGAGGTAATAGTTGAAGAAATGGAGGTAAATGAAATCACCAGGGAAGAAAATGTAGAAAGGGATGAGAAGGGGCTTGAAGACATAACTTTGGAGAACAAAAAAAGGAAGTGTTATCTGAGAGGTATGGTAAGGTGGTCACCACAGTCTAGAGATTTTCAAAGTTACAGAGTTACTAATGAAAACAGAGTAAGAAAATGATGTTTAATTTGGTGGTTCAGAAGTCATTTGTGACTTTTTGACTCTTTAATAGGAAATATTCCTTTACAAATAGGAAATGTTTCAGCAAAGACACACGTTAAGCATTCCCTTCCATATGGTTGAATGTAAAACCAATGAGAAAATCTAGAGAAAGCTCTTATTATAGACTAATTATTATTAGCTTATAATTAATTCAAATGCACTGACCTCAATGCCTTTCATTCATCCTTATATTACCTGTAATTAGATTGATTTTCTATAACTCTTCATATTACAGAGAAGAAATTACCAAATTCTAGGATTTTAAAAATGAAATGTATAGGTTATGTGCAATCTTTAAACGATATAAAAATTGAGAAACTTTTTCCCCCAAACTGGTTAGGCTAAGGAAAATGAGAAACCAGAAGAAAAGGAAGTCAAGGGCAATTGTGTCTCAGTCATTCAAGGCAAAACACATCAAGTAAGCTGGACACACAAGCAAATCTATCAATAATCCAATTCTTTAATTTCATTATTCTTATTTGCTTAAATAAATATAATTGTGTACCCTCCAACCCTCCAACATGTAATTTAAAACAAAATTATAAAAAATTTAATGGGTTGGGGCGGCTAGGTGGCATAGTGGATAAAGCACCGGCCCTGGAGTCAGGAGTACCTGGATTCAAATCCAGTCTCAGACACTTAATAATTACCTAGCTGTGTGGCCTTGGGCAAGCCACTTAACCCCATTTGCCTTGCAAAAACCTAAAAAAAAAATTAATGGGTTGTCTCTGACACAATTTCTAAACAATTGTCTCTTTTTCAGGTATAATATTCTATTTAATTTCATATGTCTGAAAGTCCTTCAGCTTGTGAAAATGATAAATTTAAGAGAATACTAAAGTCTTTCATCCATTCCTCTGGCAGTAGATATTCAGTAATTGCTTCAAAGGATAACCTTGGCAGCTCTGTTAAGATTGTATGATCAGAGCTTTTGAATCAAATGAGATAATGTACTCAGATCACACTGAGTTGTATGATCTTGGGCTACTGAATTAAATGAGATAATGTGCAGCAAACACTTTGCAAACCTAAAAGCCTCATGTGAACTGAAGTTATTACAATATTGCTATCATATTTTAGAGGCTAATGTTAAGACATAAATAGTCCTAGGGCAAGTTGCTATCTTGCTATTATTCTTTTGTATTTAAAGCTCTGTGGACTATTGACCAAGCTGATAAAGCATTTCCCTCTTGGAATTAAATAACTATTAAAATGTAAGAAATATATTCTGTAAGCTCACCACAAGCATCAGCAGAACATTTTGATAGATTGGGTATGTTAAGAACTTATCTTATTCCCAAATTTCTGATCTCTTCAACTTCATCTTTGTATTTTGAGAAATTTTTTATTCCATGTAACTTGAAGATTTTTAATATTATATATAGCGATATCTATAAATTTTATTGTGGAAAATAGATTATTTGAATTTTTCCGGGCAATAGTTCAATCTGTAACAATAGTCTAGATCTAGTACCTAATTTGTTGAATTCTCTAGAATATTACTGTTTGTCAGTTTATAAAAGATGGTTAGCTTTTCATGTCTAATTCTATCCAAATGTCTATATCTTGCTAGGCATTGGGCATCTAGGCATTACAGCCTGCAATGTTGTATTATAGTTTGTTTTTTTTTTTTTGCTATTCCAAATATTTTAATAAGAGTTCTCTGCAAGGCATTTAGAACACCAATTTGTGAGGATAAACTCCATTGGAGAGAGAGAATACAGAACGCAGGTAACCTCGGAGCTGAGGAATTTTCTTGATTTGGGGCAGGAGCTGAGAGTCCACTGCTTTCTGATCAGCCTTGTGCTGCTCTGTAATCTCGTATTTCTCTTTCTCTGTGTCAAAAATCTCTCCTTCTTGGTGTCTGGGTTTACGGAGCCCCTTCTTCTTAAAGTAAGCATCAGTAAGATGATTTGGAATTTTTACACCAGAAAGGTTAACCCTAGTAGAGGTGGCAATGACAAATTTCTGATGGGTCCTTCGTAGAGGAACCCGATTGATGGTCAGAGGTCCAGTCACCAGTAGCAAACCACTAGCCAGCTGCTTCAGGAAAACCACACGTTTGCCCCTGTGGCAGCCAGTGAGCAGAATCAGAACTGTGCCTGGGGTGATGCTACAGAGAAGTTTCCTCACATGTTGGCTGAAGGGTTTTTTGCCATGACTTAGGAGTTTTCTCGGCACATCTTCAGTAGGGTAATACCTGGGCATTTTGCGAATCTTTACCACTCGGTTTCCTCCATTTTTATCACCACCAACTGGCTTTGAGATAGTAGCAGGCACCCTGTCTTTCTTTTTCCTTTTAATCCGGGTTTTTGGTGCAGCATACTTCTGCTTGTACATGGCTCTGCGGGAATACATTGCAGACCTGGAGTATCTGCCCATCCCTCGGGCCAAGACTGGGTTTCGACTGCAATGCTTTCGAGGTTTTTGCACCACCTTTTCAGCCCCATCTTCCTTTTTGGCCTTCCTTTCCTTTTTTTTCCTTTCTGACCTTCTTTTCCTTTGGAGGCTTTGGGGGGTTTTTGTCGGCCATTTCAGAGAAGGGGCTGTATTATAGTTTTTAATGTTTTCTTAAATCATCTCTATTTAGTAATCCAAGTTCTTTAAAGATAACTCTTCTATAATTTCTGATGGCAAGAACCTAGTCCTGAATTTCCACCACAAAATCCCTCTATTTCCACAAACAAATTTGACAAAACATTTTCTTTAAAAAAAAATGACTCAGTCTCTTATTCAGTGTTTCTTTGCCAAGACATTAATTGGTTGAGTTCATATGAGAATTAGGGAATGAGGGGAAAGTACGTTTTTATTTTTCCTGTTAGATTTTAGTTATTTCCTAGGTTTGACTTGAAGGTAAACCATTTTTAGCAATGTTCAACAAATCCAATAGTGAGAACTTGTTATCAGCTTTGCTTTTGCTTACTAAAGTGATATATAGTTTTTGCTCCTAAACTATTTCTTTAGATTTTTGACTTATTTTTCACATGTCCTCCCAATTTTTGTCATTTTTTTTCCTTCTCATCTTTAGTGGAATATTAACTTTCCTACACTTATTTTAGGGGCAATGGATTCTGTGTATTTTACAAGGCTATCTTACAATACTGAAAATACTTATTAATGCTAACATTGTCTTAAATATGTTCTTTTACAATGATCATTTTAGCACACCTATAAGTTTCTTACTAGTTTTTTTTCATATTTAACCACTGATTTATGATTGATAGATTCATGCTCAATGTTTCTTGCCTGGAAATTATGATATATTTCTAATTATTAACTTTGTTAATTGATTCTATTGGACTCCCAGATACAAACTCCAAAATTTCATTCCGTCTATATCTTTCCACTGGGGACATAAAATAATTTTATGCTTTTCAAGTAAAAGCAAAACTTTGAATTCCATAAGAAAAGTTTCACCAAGATAAAAATGTTGTTTAATTTTTTTAAAAAAATAGGGCCATATAATTTAATGTTATCCATGCACATCAAGTAATTAATATGCTACTTTAATTTGGAAACCATACTCAGTTCTTCTTAAGAAAGATAAAATGATGAAAGATTAGCAGAACCATAAGGAGTTTAAAGAGTCTCTCTGAAAACAATTTTTGCTTGTTAATTGTTTTTAGATTGTTCTAGTAATGTAATAATTTAAAATAGTAAGTTTCCCAAGTGGGTGTCAAACACTCTAGTGAACTCAGTAAATGTGTCTATTTTATGTTTGCAGCACATAAATAATCTATGAGTACAAAATTAAATAAAATTGTGATAATAACGGAAGCATATTTGGGCCATTAATTTAATAATTACTGAATAAATAAAAAAGTTGCTTTTAATAGTATTTTTCCATAATTACATATCAAGATAATTTTTAGCATTCATTTTTACATGATTTTTGATTCCAACTTTTTATTTCTCCCACCCTCCCTCCCCTCCACTTTTCTGAAAATGGTAAGTAGTTTGATATAGTCTATGCATATGCTATCATATAAAACATTTCCATATTTTTCTCAGTTGTGGAAGAAGAAATATATCAAAAAGGGGGAATAAGAACAAAGTCATTTTAAAACTTTGCTTTGATCTGAATCAAGTCAATCAGTTCTTTATCTGAATGTGGTTAGCATTTTTCTTCAAGAGTTCTTTGAATTTGGGATCATTGTGTTGCAAAGAAGAACAGAATCTTTCACAGTTGATCATCACACAGTGTTGGTGATAATTTATACATCATTTTCTTGATTCTGCTCATTTCACTTTGCATCAGTTCATGCAAATCTTTCAAGGTTCTTTTGAAATCTACCTGTTCATATTGCACAATAGTATTCCATTACATTCATATACTACAGTTTATTCAGGCATTCCCTCAATTTCAGTTATTTTGCCACCATGAAAAGGGCTATTTTAAATATTTTGCACATGAAGGTCTGTTTTCCTTTTTTATGATCTCTTTGGAATGCAGACTAATAGTGGTATTACTATATCAAAGGGTGTTGGGTTGCCCTTTGAGCATGTTCTGAATTGTTCTCCAAAATGGTTAGATCACCTCACAACTCCACCAACTACTTATCAGTGTCCCAATTTTCCTAACATTTTTCCTTTTCCTTTTTTATTTTATTTGCCAATCTGAGGTAGTACTTTAGAGTTGTTTAAAAATTGTGTTTATGTATGTCATTGGAATTTGTTAATATCAACATAAATGAGAGCAAAAAGTGTTAACATTTCTATAGCACTTCTAAATTTTCAATGTACTTAATAATATTATCTAATTTAATCCTCAGAACAATCCTGGGATGTAAGTACTATTATTTCCCTTCATTTTCAGGTGAGGAAACCAAAGCAGGTAGAAGTTTTGTTACTAACCCAGAGTCATACAGATATATCAGGACAATTGTGAACAATAATTTGATCTGCAATGATTTGATCAGTTCCACTAGTTTATTGCTCACAATCTTCAGGATATTTTGAAGTCTGAACAGCAAGAAGACTTTTCATCTGCTGGTCAGTGAAAGATTTAAAGCTGTTGATGGTAATTCTAGTCTCCATTTTATGTCTTGCAAGATATTTTGTAGGAGTAAAATTTTTGCAGATTGTATGGATGTGCTATATAACTCTTACTGTTGTGTCTTTGCATAATTTGCATTGACTACTAAGTTACTTAATTACCAACTAAATTACTAATCCTTCTTTAATATTTGGTGTTAACAATCTGGTCCTGAATTTTTTCCATTTCTAAAAGCAAAGATTTGGAAGGAAGGAAGGAAGGAAGGAAGGAAGGAAGGAAGGAAGGAAGGAAGGAAGGAAGGAAGGAAAAAGGGAGGGAAAGAAGGAAAGGAGGGAGGGAGAGAGGAAAGAAGGAAAAAAGTAGAGAGAGAGGGAGAGAGGAAGGGAAGGAAGAAAAGAATGGAGGAAGGGAGGAGGAAAGGGAAGAAGTAAAGAAAGACCAAATAATTGTAAATAATTAATATTTACTGTGTTCCAGGGAAAAAGAAAAAGTCCTAGGTTGTCATGGAGTTTATATTTTAATGGGGGGAGACAACACTTAAAAGAGACTAGTGGAAGATGGAAAAAGATGATAGAATTTACATGATTTTTGTATCCTCAAAGGGTGGAGAACAGAGGCAACCTGGTTCCATCTCAAAAATGGAGTCCCCAGGAGTAATTCACCAATGGGAGGAAAGGGGAATTCTTTGTGCAGGGATGTTCCCTGTTGAAAAGACTATAAGTGTAGTAGGATAACTCAGAATGAAACCTTAATGAAAATTCTAAGATACGACCTTGATAGAAACGTGCATCTGAAGTACAGAAGGTTGGGGACAGAGTTGGGGACATTTTATTGGCTGATTTCATATGGCTATCACCATTTTTTTTACTCCATTATTGAATTTTAGTCAATTCAAAGACTGTATTCAAAGATTAGTCACTTGCAGTTATATTCAACAAATTCAATATAATATATTTTCCTTTATATTTTCTCAGTGAAAATGTCTACTTATTCCAACAGTAATTCTATAAGTTGCTGACTATTTTTCATGTTCTTTGATGATGTCTATCAATTTTCTTTCTCCTTTTTTGAGAAATATTAATCTTTCTATTCCTAGTTTAGTGTTATAGACCATATTTCTTATGGATATTGTGCAGATTCTTGTTATTATACTTTCTTTTTTGTTGTTTTTTTGTTCTTGTGGGCAATGGGGTTAAGTGACTTGACCACGGTCACACAGCTAATAAGTATCAAGTGTCTGAGACTGGATTTGAACTCAGGACCTACTTACTTCAGGACTGGTTCTCTACTCACTGTGTCACCTAGCTGTCCCTTGTTAATAAACTTTCAAATCTCTTTTTGGTCTATTTATTGTTCCAAGATTATACTTTAAGACTGGTATTCTACAGACATTAATTAATTGTTGTTGTGGTCATTATTATGTACCATTACTATAAGTAATATATTTCTAGAACATGTGAATAAAGAACTCTTTCTAGGCTTTTTTTCAGATTCAAGGGAATTTTATTTGTTTTTTTCCTTGTATACCTTTTACTTAACCAGAGTTTCTCCATCCCCTGACTATTTAAAGACATTTAAGTTCTTTAATTTTTGGTAAATAGATCTCTGCCATCCTAATAAGACAGTAATTCCAGGACCCAAACCTATTTCTCAGTTAAAAAATAAGCTCAGCAAGAACAAAATGATTCTAAAATGACTGTTGAGGAAAGGAGTACATCCTCTAAACTTCAGCTATAGGAACTTCTTAATAAACAATTCTAAACTTGCATGGAGTTTGAAACATTGAACAATAAAGTATTTTTATGTTTATTTTTTCTTTAGTTATATGAAGACAAAAAATTTGACATTCTTTTTTTAAAATGTTGTTTTAAATTCTCTCACTCCCTTCCAACCCTCCCACTTTCATGAGGAGGCAAGCAATTCGAAATAGATTATACATATCCAGTCTTGTTGCCAAAAACCCCAAACAAACCAAAACTACAAACCAAAAAAAACTAAAAAAAAATAAAGTAGAAAAAGTATACTTTAATCTACATTCAAACTCTTTATGGTGTTTCACTGGAGGCAGATAGTACTTTTTCATCATAAGTATTTTGTAATTGTCTTATATCTTTCTATTGCTGAGAATAGCTCAAGGCATTCACATTCAGATCATACCATATTTCTGTAGCTGAGTACAATGTTTTCTCTCATTTTACTTTGCATCAGTTCATTTACTCTTTTTGGCTTTTGCTGAAAATATCTACACATTTCTTATAGCACAATAGTAGTCCATCACAATAATTTACCATAACTTTTCCAGCCATTCCCCAAATGATGGGAATCCCCTTGATTTCCAATTCTTTGCTACCACAAAAAAGTTACTAAAATATTTTATACATATAGCTCCTTCTCCTCCTCCCCCTTTTAAAAAATCTTTTTTGGTATAAAGAGCTAGTCATGATATTTCTAAATGAAATGGTATGAAGAATTTTCTAACTTTTTAAGCATCTTAGCTCAAAATTGCTCTCCAGAATGGGTGGACCAGTTCACAACTTCACCATAGTGCATTCATGGGTGTCTCAATTTTTCCACACCCTTTCAACAGTTGTCATTTTCCTTTTGTCATATTAGTCAATCTGATAGGTATAAGGTTGTACCACAGAGTTGTTTTAACTTGCATTTCCCTAATCAATAGTGATTTAAAGTATTTTTCATATTACTTTAAAGTACTTTTCATATTACTTTCATAGGAATTCTTAATCTGAAAAGTGCCTGTTCATATCTTTGGATCATTTATTAATGTTTTTGAACTCCAATCTTTCTGACTCTAAGATCAGTACTCCATTCGTTCCAGCTACCTTAAAAATCATTAGGATTTATTAGTAACATAATTATTCAGTGTACTAATTGCTAATTATAAAGATCCCTGAAGAAAATGAATGCATGTCCAAACATTTTCAATGCCTCTGCTGGTTTTCCTTGGGACACAAGTTCAAGGCATTCTTTACTGTCTTTCCAGGTAAGTATGGTAAATGACTCAAAACAAGTCAAAGAAACAGTTCCTAGGATGAGAGAGAGAGAGAGAGAGAGAGAGAGAGAGAGAGAGAGAGAGAGAGAGGGAGAGAGAGAGAGAGAGTGAGAAGGGAGAGAAAGGAGGGAGAGGTAGAGATACACATAGAACCCATGAGCAAGAGTTCTGGCTAATGAAGATTGCCTTTTTCAGCTGACTTCACTGAATGGATAGAATTCATCTTTTGATATTTCTTCAGGTCATAGTTGGTTTTGTAAACTGAAAATAGACATTTGATCATTGGCAGGGGGTTTAGAAGTCTGTAATTTAACACATCATTTCCTCTTGACCTTCAGTCATATGGATGCCTATCTTCTTCACCTCCAGAAATCCTTTACGCATCCCTACTACTTTGAGGTTCTATATGGACTGGAAACCTAATTTTAGAAATATATTAATGCTCTAGTACATTCTCTCTTTTTGGTCTTCTATTATTAGACCTTACAAAGGTAATCATGAAGTATTGAGGGAGGTTATAACCAAAATAATCCCATACAAATGATAGCAGTCAAATCTTAGAACAAGTGGAAAAATGTTTCCCTCAGCTTTCTGGGATTATTGAGGTGATTACATTTCATGGAATGAAATATTACCTATAGAAAGGAAATAGTCTTTTGGATGGAAGGGTAATCAGAAGACTACAGCCTGTTAAAAGCTCCTCATTGCCAGACAGTAAGCTTCTGGTAGTGATCTAAATGATTTGGAAGTCATGTTAACCCTTTCAAACATGGTAGAATGATAAACAGTCCTCCATTCTCCTGAGGACTTCTAGGAAGTGATAATCATTGCAAGAAGAGAATGTCGTAGCTGCTTAGCCATTGATTTCTGTTTAATATAAATTTTACTTTAACTTCCATTTATAAGTAAAAATATTTAAAGAGATAAATGAGAACACACAAAAAAAAGAAAATAAGAAAAATGAGCAGACAAGGAAAAAAAAACACCCCGAGAGATTGTCAATAATCCTTCCTAAAAATCTTTTCAGTGTACGTAACATAGATTTATTGATGTCACTGTGGGCTTTAACTATATAGTGAGTCAATACATATGTATATTAGTCAATTAGTATTTATTAAGTACTTGTTATATGTCAAGATTGTGCTTAGCACTGGAAATACAACTTAAGGGAAAAAAAAGAAAAAATCCCTCAGTCTTAGATCTCAAGAAGCACCCAACCTAATGGGTGAAACAGTGTCCAAGCAAAATATATACATTATACATTGTAGGCAATAACAAAGAAAGGCACTAAAATTAAGGAGGATTGGGGAAGGTTTCTTGCAGAAGTTAAGACTTTAACTGAAATTTGAAGGAAACAAGAAAATCTCTGAGAGTCTAGGAAGGAGAGAATTCCAAAGCACATGGAAAAACTAATTAAAACTAGGAAGATGGATTGTTCTCATGTATAAGAATTAGTAAAGAAGAAATGTCACTGGAAAACAGAGCGTGTAGAGATGATAAGAATCAAAAAGTCTTCTAAGTTAGGAAGGGGTTCTGTAGACCAGAGGATTTTATATTTGATATTACAGATAGTAGGAAGTTCCTGGAGTTTATGAGTAGGAGGTATATTCTAGGACTAGGCTGGTTGCCATCTTTAGTCCTTTAACATTAATATTTTTCAATTGAATTTGTCTTTGAATAGATAAATCAGTGAGATTGGATTTGCATTACAGATGTACTAAAATGTTTATGCTGTTGCTTATCTTTCATTATTTTTTAGAATTTTTATTTAAGGGGCAAAGGGGTTAAGTGACTTGCCCAAGGTCACATAGTTCGGCAATTATTAAGTGTCTGAGGTCAAATTTGAACTCAGGTCCTCCTGACTCCAGGGCTGGTGCTCTATTCACTGCACCACATAGCTGCCCCCTTATCTTTCATTTTTAAAATGGAAGAGTGACCTCCTAGGTGATGACTTGAGTGTGAATTCTATTCAAGTGAGGCACAATTGCACCAATTTGTCTGCCCCAATTTTCTCTAAATCATCAAAGTCCAGGGCGAGATGAAAGTTGAGGGGACTTATGATGGCCCAGAATGTGGTGGTTAACCTTGGTGTCTTTGATGCCTAAGTAGTCCACAGCACCTCCTTCAGCCACCTTTATGGCTGACAAATTTTTCTCAACCATCCATTCAGAGAGTTTTTATATGCTTGAGTTATATTAGGAAGTTATATTGAGTTATATTAGGAAGTTCTGAGTTCAAATCTGATCTCATATACCTACCAACTTACCAGGAATCCATATTTGGGACCATAGATAAATCTCTTAACACTGTTTACCTCAGTTTTCTCATTTATAAAATATGCTGATGAAGGAAATGACAAACCACTCCAGAATCTTTGCCAAGAAATCCCCAAATGTGGTCATGAAGAGACAGATATGACTAATGACTGGGCAACAATAGCAACATAGAATGATAGACATATATGAAAATGAATATAATTCATAAAATGAGGAATAACTAGTGATTACTGAATTTTAAATTGTATTAATATTATTTTGAAAGTTCAAAAGATAACTTCAGTTTTATGGAGCCTCTATAGAAAGACAGCTTGATTATTATTTGCACATAAATCCAACCAATAATTCCAAATAATTTTAATGGTTCAAACTTATATTTTCTTTAGTGTATACTAAAGTGAATACTTTAAGTAAGTGAATACTTTACATGAATAAGTAATGGAATAACCATCAACATACAGATTTAGAAGCTTGCTAGGGTGCCCAGAGATTAAATAATTTGCATGAGGCACTAAGAGATTAAGTGATATAACCAATATCTAACATAGGCAAGAATGTAACTTGAAATTTTCTGAACTTGAGGTAGGCTTTTCTTTGTAACCACCATGATATGCTATTTCTGATACCATTGATGTCTCCTGTGAATGGTGATATCAGAATGTATACTCTATCATCTATAAAATTTAGGTCGAAAGCAATAAGATCAGAAACGCAAAAGAGCATTAAATTATTGGCCAAACTGCATTAAGGATCCAACTATAAATTATTTAAGTGATTTCTAATAATTACAAAAACTAATGAGAATAAGCTGAAATGACTAAGAACAATCTTAGATCATAACATTCTAATAATAAAAATAATATTACAGAAGCTTTTTTATAACAGGAAACAGTTTGATTCTAAGTTAATTCTTGTCTTGGGGAATTTAATGATGAAGAAAGCAAGAAAAGTAAAAATAATGTTAATACTGCAGAAGAAACCTGGCAGATGAAACATATACATATGTGTGTGTGTGTGACCAGTCGAATTTCTTCAAAGCTAAAGAACTATGATAACAAAAGATAATGTAATGGCAACAGGCACATCTTAATAAATACCAACATTTGAATGCCATTTCAAGGGTTTCTTGAGTTCAGGGAGTAGGAGAACGAATTTCCTTATATTTTACTTTTAAAAAATGCAACAATAAAAATAAATAGATGAAATCACAGGATAAAAGTTTTGATGAGGAATCCCATGGATCTTCTGATTGAGCTTCTCAAGAACAACCTATCAATCATGTTCTTAAAGATCTTTATAAAAGTAAGGCCTCAATATCTTGGTGTGATATAGTAAAAAGAACACCATGTTTGAAATCTATAGGAAAGAACATGAGTTAGTTGTGTGATTTTTAAATCAATTGTTAAATTTCTTGGATCACAATTTCTTCATCTCTAAATAGTGTATAAAAAAGTGCTTTGTGACCATAAAGTGTGATTTAAGTATGATTATCGTTTCTCCTATGGAAATCATTTCTCAATAGCATTTTCTTCTTTTGCTTCTCTCTTCTCATGAGTTAAGAATTCTCTATTTCATGAAATTAGAGAAAACTTGCCTTGTGAATTTTTTTCTTTTATGGAAACAGCAGCTTCAAATGATTTAAAGAGGATTTAAGGTTGTTGTTTTTCAGGTCAGTAAAACTCTAATGGACAATCAATGGACACAGTTTAAAGAAAGTGATAGCCTATAAAATCTATAGTCTAGACTCTAAAATCAATAGTGAAGTATAACCCAAGAAAATCTTTTCAAGGGAAAATTGAGAATTACAGGGGCAGGAGTAAATGACCTCCCCCCCATTTTAGCTTTTAAACTATATCCTATTCTCCTTGCAATTTTTCTAAACAAGTCGATGAATCTTAACAAAATTAGGAAGACAAATTACAATGCAGAAAGAACCTATACCAATAAGCTCTTATAATGAAATGGCTTTATTTCAGTCAGTACATTATGGCTTATGACTTCATTGATATGGGAGCTTTCCCTTCCCCAAGGAAGATAACAACCTGTCTTTTACTTGGGCTTATATTAGAATGTTGCCCATGATGGCATGATTCCTGTCAGATGTAGAGCCTGAACTCAGTTCTTATTTGATCTCAATCCAACATCCTTTCCATTAAACTATGTTGCACCTCATTTATCCTATTATATGAGTGAAGTTAAAAAATGAATGTTTGATGGGAGAAGGAAATTCTGAGTAGCATCTTGGAAGCAATAAATATATGAAGGGGTGTATTGGAGCCATTTTATACCAGCATGTGAAAACTGAGTTGATTGTTTAATTTTAAGTGAGTATTCACATTTCAGAAATCAATCTAAATCAGAGTTTCAGTTATTGTTTTTATTGCTTATCTAAACTTAAGAAAGTAATAGAAAACATGTTAATAATTCAAATTAATCTTAAAACAGTCAGTCGTACTTTTTTTGTCTTCTGGAAAGTAGGGTTTTAAACATTTTTTAAGGTATCCCTGAATCAAGTTCAAACTCTTAGCCCCTCAGTACCAGAAACTCTTTCAGACTATGAATTACAGATCAGACTTGATAAAAAGAATTTATTCCCTGAAAATTCTTTATATCAAAGAAATACCAGGTCCACATTCCCTCTCTCTTCATCACCCACCCCTAAAATAAACTAAAATGAAAACAGAATTATTTCTTGTTTAGGATTATCTTGGAAATGATCAACTTTAATAATGACTACATCTCTATTAACTACACTGGGTAAGTGAATTCTTTTTGCTACAGTCAATATAATCCTCTAACAGTTCAACTGTATTGTCAATTGAATACAGACTAAAACAGTCATTCTACTTATTCACCACCAAAAAAAGGGAGAAACATTGAGTATGTAAATATTCAGTGAAGATGCTGATTGAGCAGTCAAAGATTTGAGTTCAGAGTATGACCTGCTAATCCTAGATGAACTCCTGAAGCACAATGGGAGGTGATCTAAGAGTTGGTGTCTCACATAAACTGCAATTAGATGAATCAATCAATACTGAAGACTGAAACAATCAAGAAAAGTGTCTCCTCCCATTTATAGCTTTCAAGATACCTTTCTTTCAAAGGAGCTTCCCTCTCCACCCACTATGGTTATGAAGTCCCTTGTGTTTCAGATTATCTTTGAAGCAGTAAACTCTCAGCTTCTTCCTTTCCTTCTCCATTTTTTTCCAGGCACATTTTTTTCCATTTTTAGATGAAAAAAGTTTATTTGCTGCTGAAGAGAAAATGTGGGTCTTTGTTATTAATGTTGTAGAAATACAAATATGTCCACCTAAGAAAGGAGTCTTCATTAACTCCCACAGCCCAGAAAATTAAGGCACGCCTCATCAGGATCTGAGCTTGCTGTCGACTAAATTGCAAGGGACTAGTTGGGTTGCTGGGGTTCATAATGCTGATAGAGCGATTTCCACGTGAATGAAGGATAAACAGCGATTAATTTCAGCCAATAAATAATGGTTTGAGGCCCACATTGAAAGAGGAACAATTACTTTTCCATTTTTCCTGCCAAATGAGCTGATAAGAGAAAACAGGGGAGTTGGCCACGTAAATCAGTCTTAATTTTATCTTCCCCATTAAAAAGCAGCCATTAAGACCATCTTCGGCTCATTTCATCCTCCTCTTGTTTCACTTTTTCAATTTGCACAAAAGGGGGGAGTTTGCTCGTCATAAAATTTCACTTTGGCCAACCTATCATTTGCATCTGAGCCAATAAATAGCAATTAGCATAAACATTTAAATCAGGAACTGGAACAAATTCTTGTTCCCCTAGCAAGCTGTTAAATTACAGTATTTTACTATATATAAGAAGCACTAAACAAAAGATCTGTCGGGCACTATTATCCCCTTCCAAATAGGACATGGTTGAAATAGAAAAGATAACTCTAACCCAGGGTCATAACTCAAGGGAATCTAGGAGCATTCCTCATGTTGGGGACACCTAGGACCCAGATGTTAATCCCTGCCACCAAGAACATGAATTTTAATGTTCCCTATAACTATTTCTCGGTCCCCATCAGTATAAAATTTCTGCCTATGGCCACACAACTTCTCATTCAATAGAGTAATCACCTAAATAGACATCTATAAAATGAATGTTATTTGTCCACTGTCTAAAGTCATAAGAAGATGAACTTTAAAACTTTTAACAAAAATTGAATCAGAAGACAGTTCACCAAATTAGCTATAGAAATAAATACAGGAAAGACAAATCTCTGTTGTAAAGAACTATACAAAATACCTCAAGGGGATCAGTGGAATGATGACCAATCCAATACAGTTTTCATCTTCTAACAATGTCAACTACACTGTTTGCTGCCTTTATGATGTTAGGAAAGTGATGTACCCACTACAAGACTCAATTTTCTCATTCTATCAAAGTCTCATATAGTCTTCTAAGATCTTTCTAAGACTTCGAAGGTCTTTGCTATATCCAAATACTTTAATTCTATGATCCAGATGATGTTTTACCACAAAAGCTTAGGAATATAACACAAATGTTCCTTTTCTTTTTTAATGATCTTTCTTATTGTTATTTAGTTTTATATATAAGCAGATACACATACATACACACACATATATATATAGACAAATATACCTATATATCCATATACATGTGTTTATACAAACTCAGAATTATATATGTGCACAAAATAAATATATATACATACAATTGTATATTAATTTTGTATACATTCAGAGATAACTATAAACTTGAAAATTTGTTTGATAGTTTTTCAGTTTTTTTCTGACTATTTTGTGAATTTTCTTGGTAGAGATACTGAAGTAGTTTGTCATTTCCTTCTCCAGTTCATTTTTTTTAAAGATGAAGAAACTGAGATACATAGTGTTAAATGCCTTGTCCAGGGCCACATAGTACATTTCTGAAACTGAATTTTAATTGTAGAAGACTAAAAAAAAGAACTCTGGAAGAATAGTCTTCCTAAATCTAAACCAGGCACTCTTCTGCACCTCCTCACTGCTCATATTTGAGAATATATCTATATATTTGAGGACAGATATATGTGTGTATGTTATTCTATATGCTTGTAAGCATGTCTCTATTGAAAGAAAGACAAAGCTAGTTCTTATATGGTGCTATATGTTTTTCAAAGGGTTTTATATCTCATTTGATCTGGACTTACAATTTTATGAGATAGCTGCTATTATGTTCCTCATTTTTACATTCCTCATTTTACAAATGAGGAACCTAAACTTCTCAGCTGTTTTATTTTTTGTTTTGTTTTTGCTGTATGTCTTTATCTGAGTCATTCCCACTGAGTATCTCATAAGGGCTCTGTCTGAGACTCTAACTTCTCTGCTGACCTCCATTCTCATGTCTCTAATTGCCTACTGGACTTCTCAAACTGGATATACTGTAGACATTTTAAACCTGACATATCCAAAATTGATCCCATTCCCTTTTGTCCAAAACCCTCTCTTTACTGTTGAGGATACTGCCATCCTCTCAGTCTTCCAGGCTTGAAATCTAGCAACCCTCTTCAATCCCTTTCTTTCTCTAACAGTCCCCCTCTTCCCTGCCATGTACAATCTGTGACCAAGATCTATCAATTTTAACATTATAATTTCTCTTATATATACCCCTTTCTCTCCAGATACCTCTGCTGTCACCCTTGGGTCAGTCCACATCACCTCGTGACTAGAATACTTTTAAGAATTTCCTGACTGAGCTGCCTCCTACAATTCTCTCTCACCATACTAGTCTAGCTGCCCAATTGTCAAAATGATGTTCCTAAAATGCAAGTCGACCATTCTCCTCTGTGTGTGTCTCTCTATCTCTATTTCTATCTGTCTCTCTCTGTTTCACTCTGTCTGTTTCTCTCTCTCTCTCTCTCTCTCTCTCTCTCTCTCTCTCTCTCTCTCTCTCTCTCTGGCTCTGACTCTCTCTCAAATTCCAGTGACTCCTTATAATTTCCCAGAGCAAATATAAACACTCTGATATTCAAAGTCCTTCATTACCTGGACCACCCCCTACATTTCCAGTCATCTTACCCTAACAAATACTTTGTGATCCAATGACACTGATCTTCTTGCTTCTTGAACAAGACAAATCATCTCCCAGTTCACAGTATGTCTCTTCCATACCTCACACATGGAACGCTCTCCCGCCTCATGTTCAACTACTGACTTACCTGTCTTTCTTCAAATTCCATCTGAAATTCCCCTCTCTATAAGGAATTATCGCTTAATCTTTCCTAATTCTAGTGCCTTCCCTGCAATGATGTATTCTGATATATATATATATATATATATATATATATATATATATATCTATATCTATATATATATATATATATATACATATATATTTACAATTATTTACGTGTTGTTTGCCCATTAGATTGTTTCCTCCTCAAGAATAGGGACTACCTTTTACCCTCTTTGAATTCCAATGCTTAGCACAGTACCTTGCAAAAAATAAACACAATAAATTTTTTATTAATTGACTTGCCCAGTCAGGAGGCAGTTTTTGAATTCAGGTTTTTCACTTCAAGTTCTGTTGTATTTATGTGTATATATATATATATATATATATATATATATATATATATACACAACTTCATTGATTTGGGTATTGCTTTAAAATATATAGATTACAACCCATTCATAACTATTCAGTCCGTGCTTCTTTTGCTTATTCTCTCCCATAATTTCATTTCAGTGAATCTATCCAAAAAATTCTAATTTCCTTTCTTGATTTCTTCCTTCCTTGTGCAGGTATCATTGGAACATTCAGACTGTTCACCTTACATGTAGGACCTGAATCAATTGTTGAGAAAGAAGCTCAGTTTGTCAGTACCATGAGGAGACTGGAATATATGATATGTCAAAGCCCCCCCGCCCAAATCCCATCCTCCCTCCATTCCATCTCCATTAGATGTAAGTTCCTTGAGTATGGGGATTATTTCATTTTTGTAATTTTATCTACAGATTCTAGCATAGTATTTGGCTCATAGTAGGCCCTTAAATATTTTCTTGCTCACATGATTTTTCTCTGATATTCTCAGACTCTATAGTTCTAGCTTCCATTATGTGTTCACATAATGAAAAAATGAATTGAAGCAATTCAAGTGTAATAGTAACAGAAGCAGGGAGATTTGCTAGGGAAATATAGTCAATATGAAGAGAAAAGGACTTTAATTCACAGTGAACATTTATGAACCAAGAGCTAAGGTAGATGCCCTCTTTTGTCTTTAAGCCCCTTTTATCTGAAATTATAATTTTGCTTATTTTTTTACACACATTTTATGGGGGGAAAGGGTATTTTCATGATTATATATCATTTATTTTCTTGGAGAAATCTATAGTGAACCATGTATGGTATAATAGAAAGAACAATGCCTCTGGAATCTGACAGGTAAAATTTGTTATATTTTTGCTATTTACTTCCTGCATGACTACAATACTCTAATGAACTCAGAAAACACTTATTAAGTATCTACTATGAGTCAGTCATTGTGACAACCTAGTCTAAGGAAGGAGACAACATGAAAACAATTATATATAAATGTAAGCAATGACTCACAAATACTTAGTTCAGGGTGAATAAAATGACTTTTATTAAGATATCTCAACAAAAGGACCACCCATCTCAAGAGGAGTGACCTCTGCATCATGGAAAGACTGGTCTTATTTGCAATTTGAAAAGCTTGTTCCTCCTCATTATGCCAATCATTGGCCAGGGTCACAATCTAATGAGCACAGGGAGGAACAGTAACCATCTTGAGCAGGGGGAAAGAACAATAAAATAGCCCCTTATTCAACCCCTGCAAAGTTATTTCTTTAATCATCATTCCTTTTGTCTAATTCTCTCCCTGTAAACAGGTTGGCATCTTTCAGGTTTTCCACAAAGATCAAATATCTTTGCTTTTTTTAATGTATTTTTCTCATAGAAATCTGTGAGATTCTGGCAATATCCTCTTAATCTTGTGAACAGAACAGTTGATTTTTTACCCCAATAAATTATATATAGACAGGATAATTTGGAAACAATTAACAGAGGGAAGGCAGAAGAATGAAGGAGGATAGGGCAAAAATTTCCCAGAGAAAATAAGAGGTTAGATGGAATTTGCAGGAAGCAAGGAAGGTCAGGAGTAGAAATGAGAAATAAAAGTAGAAAAGTAACTTAGTCTCTCTAGGCCTCTGCATCTTCATCTTTTCTAATTAAGTAATTGGATTACACGACCTTTAAGATTATCTCAAATTCTAAATTCTATTGTCCTATAAAGTATACACCAACTTCACAAAATAGGCAATCAAAAAAGATTTCTGTAAGGATCAGTGCAAAGGGAGGGAAGTAGTAACTTTAATAAATGTAATCACAGAAACCTCAGACATCTGAATTGAATCTTTTTTTAATCAAAGGTATAGACTAGGGTCACACAAGTACTAAATCAATTTTTGAGGAATAATGTCATTTTATCATTGAATGAAAACGGATATAATCACATTCGATATATTTCCAACTGGGTGAAAGGATTAATCACATTTCAGTATGGAATCTCACATTACATTCCAATAGTGTCAGTTAAGTCATGGTTTTTAATATGGCAGTAATAACTCTAGAGAAAAAATTTCCCTTTGAGACTAAGAGTCAATTTTTCTCCTCTGTTCCATCACTGGTCAGATGATAACCTTGAGAACCTCAAAAAAAATAGAAAATCAGGAGTCCCCATTAATAATAGTGGCAGTATCCTTGAAGCAGCACTATTTATTGTCACTATCTGCACTGAGAGTGAGGGAGATGCTGTGGATGAACCAGACACATTAGAGAAAGATGGTATCAGTACTCTAAAGGAACACAAACCCTTCAATTCAAAAAATAACAACACTTAAAAAGAATCTAACAAGTATTGCACAAAGTTAAAAAAAACTAGCAATCAGGAACTAAGCTTAATATTTGGCTATATGTGCTCTCTTCTGTATGTTCCCACTCTCCCAAGGGACCTTCTGTGTGTAAGGAATAATGCTTTTGGAAAATGCTTATACAGCAATTATCCTTACTTTACCAACTTAGCAAATACCCTTTCTAAGACCTAATTAACTCTAACTAATAATCAATGTAAACTATACTGGTAGGGGCTTGTCAGAGATGGATGATACTAAGAACAGAGATGGTACTAAGAACATTAGCCTCTCAGGCTTAATTCTCAAACAATGAGGGAAGAAGTAGAAGCTTATCTCTGAGAACCAGTCCCTTGAAAACAAGTGATGATTGATGAAATCAGGGGGTGCAATACTTCAATAGATACAGAAAAAGACTCAATAAAATATAACACTCATTTATATTAAAAATCTTTAAAAAATCATAAATATTAAAAGGCCTTTCTTAGTTTTTTAAGAGAATACACAGACACACACACATACACATAAATCAAGAGTTAACATGGTTTACAGTGAAGAAACACTAGAATTCTTTCAATTAAAAACAGGGTTAAAGTAAGGATGGTCCCCTTCCCACCATGTTTGTCTTAATTATAGAAATACTATCTATAGCAATAATATAAGAGATAAAATGAAAGTATAAATATAAGCAAAAATGAGAGAAACATTTAACTCTTAACAGATGCCAGAATAGTATAATGGACAATTATCTTTGGTAACAGGAAGACATCAAGTGCCCTTTCTGACACATATGCCTATTAATCCTGAATAAATCACATACTTGTAATGCTTTAGTCAATTCTCTAAGTCTCTAAGTTGAAGAGAAGAAGTCTTCCTGCACTGGTAGACTGATTTTCCTCATCTAAGAGTTCCCTAAAACAATGAAATCACAGGGACAGTTATTATTCCTATTCCTATGAAGATATATTTAGCAAATTGAAGAAAATCACTGAAGGAATTAATGCCCTAAATAAGGTAATAGTATGCAAAATAAATTCATATTGATCTTCAGCATTTTTATGATACAAACAAAAACCTAGAACAAAAAAAAAATTAGAGAAACCTCATTTAAAGAAACTATCAGGGTGGCTAGGTGGCACAGTGGATAGAGCACCGGCCTTGGAATCAGGAGTATCCGCATTCAAATCTGACCTCAAACACTTAATAATTACCTAGCTGTGTGGCCTTGGACAAGCCACTTAACCCCATTGCCTTGAAAAATCTAAAAAAAAAACCTATCAAGTGCTTAAACTATCTGAAAATCATCCTACCAACATAAAAAATTATATAAATACAATTATAAAACACTTTAGTGAAATGGAGACAAAAAATTAGAAAGTTATTCATTGCTCATTGTTACATGATAATTCTACCTAAATTTATTTGAAGATACAATACTATATAAAACAAATTACCCTGAAGCTTCATTATAGGGCTAAACAAAAGTCAAGACATTTGATAATAAAAGGTATAGAATCTTGGGGAAATAATTTTTAAAAGTGTAAGTGAAGATATTCCTAGATCTCAAGCTATATTGAAAAGATTAGTCACAATTTAGTGTTGTTAAAAAATAAAACTGAAAAGAAGATCAGTGGGACAGAGTAAATAAAGGGGAACATATTTAACTGAAATGAGTAACTAGTCTTTGATAACTACAAGAGCCCAAATCAATGGGAGAATGGCATCTTTTCTCAGGATATGCTAAATTGGAAAGCAGTTTGGTAGAAATTAAAATCTAATCAATCTGATTCCCAGGTTTCTGAACATCATCCTCTTTTTTTTCTTCTCTCCACAATCTATCATTTGTTGACCTTATTCATTTTCAATGTTTCAACTCTTAATATGTGACTTCTTTATTTCTTCAAACATTACTTCTCTTCTGGGTTCCAGAAAGCTTATAGATAGAGCATTAGACCTGGATTCATGAAGCTGTGAGTTCAAATATGACCTTAGTCATCTGGTATCTATGTGACATTAAGTAAATCATTTTTAAAAAAAACCTCTTACTGTCTCATTTTCTCCAATTGCAAAATGGGTCTAATAACATCACCTAACTCCAAAGGTTGTTTTGAGGATCAAAGGAAATATTTGTGAAGTACTTTGCAAAGTGTTATATAAGTAATAGCATAGTGTTTTGTTCCCTAATCCCCTCTACTCATATCTCTCTAGATATGCCTTATAACTTTTTAAGATTTTTTTTATTTTTTTATGAAGGCAATGGAGTTAAGTGACTTGCCCAAGGTCACACAGCTAGGTAATTTATTAAATGTCTGAGGCTGTATTTGAACTCAGGTCCTCCTGACTTCAGGGTTGGTGCTCTATCTACTGCGCCACCTAGCTTCCCCCTGCCTTATGACTTTTTGGGAATTATTAGAGGGATTCTGGAAGGCATATAATCCAAATAATGTCCTATCAAGAATCCCTCTAATAATTCTCAACAACTCATCATGCTACTTTTTCTTAGAAATCTTTAGTGATAGGAAAATCACTACTTTCCATGGAAACGTATATGTTTTATTCACATTAAAACCTACCTTTACCTCAGCGATTTTTGCTAATCTCTTTTCTACAAAATAAAGCTTCAAATTTTCAAGATGCTTCTCCCTCCTTTGTATATTCATGCAGATATCCCCATGCTGCACAGCTAGGTGCCTCAATGGATAGAGTGCCAGGAATAAAGTCAGGAAGACTCATCTTCCTGAGTTCAAATTTGATTTAAGACACTTAACTAGAGGTGTGGCACCAAGAAAGGCATTTAATGCTATTTGCCTCAGTTTCCTCATCTTAAAATGAACTGGAAAAAGAAATGGCAAAACATTCCAGAATCTCTGCTAAGAAAACCCCAGGAAATCACAAAGAGTTGGACATGACTGAAAATGACAAAACACCTCTCATGCCTAGAATGTCTTCTTGTTTATCCTTTAGATGTTTTATTTTACCTTAAAACTTATCTCATGTTCCCTGCTCCATGAAGCCTCTGTCTCTCCTATTTTGCCAGTATTTTTCCCCTTAAAATTATTTTGATTTATATTTAATGCCTACTCCATTCCACTGTGCCTAGGCCACAAGACTTAAAAAACTAGTCACTAAAGTTGAAAAAAACAAAGAGCAGAGGCTTTTCATTTGTTGTTGTTAAATTGTTTCAGACTCTTTGTGACCCCCATATGATGTTTTCTTGGCAAAGATAGTGGTTTTCCATTTCCTTCTCCAGATCATCTTACATTTAAGGAAACTGATGTAAACAGGGTTAAGTGACTTGTCCAGGGTCACACAACTAGTAGGTATCTTTCTGACTCCAGGCCCAATGTTCTATCCACTACAACACCTGGTACCCAGATTCTTCATAGAAGGGAATGAATTGAATGTGGAGAGAAGTTTAAAAAATTGTGTTTAGCATGGAATGGGTAGAGAGTAGAGTGTACCATTTTCCCTTACCTAGGCAGTACTTCATCATTGAGGATGTTCTGACCTTAGAAGGAAAATCTTTTCTCCCTATGCATCTTTCGCAACATTGAAAAACAAAATCTGGGAAAAAATGAATTCTGAGGACCAAGAAGCAACTTCATCTCTAGCAAAGTCCCTACTCCACCTCCAGTTTCTATACTTTTGAACTGGTCAGCCCCCTTAGCTGAAATGATCTAGCTTTTCATTTCCTTTTCTTGGTATTCTTGAGTTTTTAAAAATATTATATATTTCCAATTATATATAAAAACTCTTTTCAACATTCATTTTTAAAACTTTTGAGTTTTTATTTTCTCCATCCCTCTAACCACTCCCTTTACATTGAGGGAGAAAACAATTTGATATAGATTATATATTTGTGATCTTGCAAAACATATTTCCATGTTGTAAAAGAAAACAAAGAACCAAAAAAAAAAATTCAAACCTCAAAGGATTAAAATCTGACCTCAAAAACTTGCTAACCATGTGTCCCTTGGTGACTCATTTACTCCTATTTGCCTCAGTTTCCTCACTGGCAAAATGAGTTGGAGAAGGAAATGCAAGCCACCCCAGTAGCTTTACCAAGAAAACCCTAAATGAGATCATGAAGAGTCAGATATGATGGAAATAACTGAATAACAAGGATATGTGTACATGCTATTTCTCTGATTAGAATGCAAGTTTCTTACATCAGGATCTGGTTCACTCTCACTATGTCTAGCATATAGTAAATGCTTAATAAATATCTGACTTATTGATTTACTGGAACCTGAAGAGAGGTTCAATGTGGCATGGGAAACGACAGTGCCACTGGCAATATTGGAGGTATCAGACTCCATAATAAACTATTTCTGCTAATAGGGGAAGGACTGAAACAGATGGGCTCTTCAAATTGCTAAATATATTTGCTCCTCTGGTGATTACTGTGAAGTCTTAGGGTGCTATAGTAAGTCACTAAGAATTGCAATTATGGCAAGGAACCTGAGGATAATGTGAGGTAATACCCCAGAAAACTGAAAAATGCCTACAAATATTTCTTGAAGGCTAGGTTTCCCACTGAAATACAACTTCCCATTTCTCATGGATTTCTGAAACCCACCATTCTATTATGTGTTCCTCATAAGCTCCATTATCTTCCTTATCAAATTGTCATTTCTCGGATTTCACAAAGAGTTCATTTTAGGGCAGATGATGCAAGATGACTCAGAATGATTTAATATTCTGGACAAGATCCCAGGAGTAAATGAAAATATTATTAAATTACCTCTCTGTTCCTGATCCAGTAAATCTTCACAAAACTTTGAATGAATGAATTTAATAATAAGCTCTTATTACATTGTGCCACTGTACTAAATGATGGAAAAACAAATAACAAAGATAATCTCTGCCTTCAAGGAGCTTACATTTTAAAAAGGAAAGAGAAGATCAATAAAAGAATAGTGTCAAGAAGAAATTTGGTCTGGCAAGTGTCTAGGATAATTGAGAAGTTAAAAGGAAATTATTTGATTTTTCCTTTCCAGGAATTAAAATGGTAAATTGGAAATTCCAATATTTAGAGATAAAAAGGGTATGTAGAGGAGGAAGGTGGGTAGCAGAAGGTTATCTTCTATCTAGTTATGGAGAATGCTTGTTAATTAATAGTAAACAAGATCCCTAAGGTAGGAGGTAGAGGGGCAAGGAGACATAAAAGAAGTCAGAGATCAATAGAACACTGTCCATCAGACATCAAGAATTTTGACCTCCTACTTTGTCCCAAACATTCTGCTAAGCACTGTGCACAGAAAGCAAGGCAAAATTAGTTCTTGCCCTCAAGGAACTTACATTCGAATGGAGGAAAAATATGTATTCAGGATATTCAAAGAATATACTGAGTGAATGAAAGCTAATTTCCAAGAGAAAGACTTCTTCCCAAAGTGTGAGCAAAGTTTTAAAGGAAGTCAGAAGGCAGAGGTGAACCTGGAAAACATTTCAGTACTAAGGATCAGCTAAAGGCTGAAAGTGAGATATTTAGTATGAAGTATGAGGAAAAAGAAAGCTAAATGGAGCAGGTGGGTGGCACAGAGGATAGAACACCGGCCCTAGAAATCAGGAAGACCTGAGTTCAGGTCCAACTTCAAACATTTAATAATTGCCTGGCTGTGTGACCTTAGGCATATCACTTAACCCCATTGCCTTATTAAAAAAAAGTAAGCTAGAGTAGCTTCATTTTAGAGGGGAATAAAGTGAAAGAAGACTGGATGAGTAGAAAGAGGCCAGGTTATGAAGAAATAAAAATGGCAAAGACTATTTGATGTGGTGATATGGAGCCAGAGGAATTTTTTTCCAATGTCATTTTACTTTATTTTTTTCAGTTACATGCAGAATTAATTTTCAACATTAATCTTTTTTGTAAGCATTTGAGTTTTTCTCCCTCCCTCCCTCCTTTTTCCCCTTCCCATGACAACTAGAAATTTGATATGGGTTATACATGTATAATCATGTTTAGCATATTTCTATTTTAGTTATGTTGTGAAAAAAATCTGAATTAAAGGAGGAAATGAGAAAAAGTAATTAAAAAATAAAGCAAGTTTTAAAAGTGAAAATAGTCTGCTTTGATCTGCATTCATACTTCATAGCTTTTTCTCTGAATGTGAATGGCAATTTCCATCACTGGTCTTTTCGAATCGTCCTTGATCACTGAACTGCTACTGGAATCTTTTGAGCAGGAAAGTAATATGGACAGATCTAGGTTTCAGGAAAATAACTTTGGCAACTCAGAGGAGAATTAATTGTAATGGGAAGACTTGAACCAGGGAAGTCCATTAGAAGCTTATTATAATAATCCAAATGTCTGTACTAAGAAACTGTGAATGGAGAGAAAGAAATATATAGAAAACATATTGTGAACGTAGAAATGCTGCCTGGGTAATTTGGAAAATGGTACTATTAGCCACTGATGATTAATAGGGAAGTTCAGAAGAGTAAAAGATTTGGGGAAAAGATAAATTTTGGGCAGATTTGAGTTTTGAGATGTCTTCACGACATTGAGTTTGAGATGTTCAAGGGGCAGTTGGGATAAGGTGCTGAATCTTAGGGGAGAGATTAAGTCTAGACATATGTGAATTTAGGAATTCTCTGCATAGACATGATCATGAAATCTACAGGACCTCAAAAGATCACCAAGTTTCACTAATATAAAGGAAAAAAAGGAAAGGACCTAGAACATCTTGTGTAGTGAAAAATCAATAAAGGAGATTGAGAAGATCAGTCTTAAAGGAGGAGAACAGGAAATATCATTGTTGTTTGTCTTTTTTTTTCCCCTAAATATCATCATTGTCCTTTTTTTCCTTTCAAAAATCGAATGCTCTGCAAAACAAGAACCAGCACTTAAAGATTATGCTAAAAGAGAAGCCTCTCAAGCAGAACATACAGAAACTGGAAAGCCCTGGGCAAGGAGAATTTGTCGACTGATGTGAATTAGCACAAGTATGTGATATCATTTTTAGAGCTAGGTGTGTTTCAATAAGAAATTAGAAGCACAAGACAGTAAGATATATTGCTCATTTATGATGAGATACTACTATGCTATAAGAAATGATGATATGAAAAAAAAAGAAATGATATGGTTGATTTTTAGAAAAGCATGGAAACACTGAAGAATGTGATATGTGATATGATAATGAAGAATGAAATGTACAAACCCAGAGAACATTGTATGTGGTCAAAGTAATTTTGCTCAAATAATAACTGTGAATGGCCAAATTATTCTGAGAATTACAAAGGACCTATGAAGGAAGAATGCTATCTACCTCCAGAAAAAAAAAATCCTGATAAATAGAAGTATGCATAGTGTAATTTCACTGAAGCAGAGATGGCAGCAAAAGGAAGTTTCTTCTTATATCCTCAAGAAAATTTTCTTTATTCTTCAAAATCATGAGAATAAAATAGGTTTATTTTATTTTTCAGTCCAAAAATCGTGGCTACCCGTCTCTTGCTGCCAAGGGAGGACAAACTTTTCATTTAAATTATATTTAGTGACTAACTTTCATTCCAAATTAAATATAAAAGTAATATTTATAGGTTTAGTTGTTAATAATTTGATTTGGGATATGAGTTTAAGTATGATCAAGCTTGATTTTACTTCACATTAATATAATAATGTGTAAATATAAAAAAGAAGAAAAAACAAATGGATTATGAAATAACATCAATCAATAACCAACACTAATGGGAAAGAGAAGATTGTCTATTTTAGTGGTGAGTTTCACAGATTTTCGATGCAAGTTCTGGGTCTCCAGGGTCACTGGTCTGAATGAAAGTGGATGTCCTTGATTATTTTGAAAATCATCAGGATCACAGTGAGTTTCAAAGTTATTGAAATTGTCACCCAGTGTCTTAATAATCACCATCTGCTTGGTGAGATCTAAAAATTCAATAAACATGATATCTATGCCTTTATCTAAATCATTGATAAAAGTGTTAAACAGCACATGATCAAGCACATAACATTGAATCATTAAATCATTAAAAAGTTTTTAATCTATCTTAATGTATTATTATCTAATCTATGCATCTTCATTTTTATAAGAATAGTGTTAGATGCATTAACTTTGGCAAAGGCTACATGATATATGTGTGTGTGTGTGTGTGTGTATTTATGTCTATCTCTATGTAATTGTGTGTGTGTGTATCCTTCCCCACATCTATCATTTTTGAAATCACGTCAAGAAGTAAATGATATTCATTTTGTATGACATATTCTTGATGAGGGAAGCAAAAAGAACAAATATTTATTAAGTGATTCATGTATCAGGCACTATCTTAACACTTTACAAATATTACCCATTTGATTTTCATAACTACCCTAGGAGGTTGCTATTCTTATTGTGTTGTTTTATAATTGAAGAGACTGAGGCAGACAGAAGTTCAACAATTTGATAAGAGACATACCCAGGATTTTCTGATTCCTGAGTCCAGTACACTAGCTACTGCACATCTTAGCTGCCATGAAGACCATGAATCTATGGTGAATCTATCTTCCAGGCCACCACATCCATCTGCTTGGAATGAGTTTTGTACTGCAACATTCTTCATCCCTACCCGACTGTTCTTTGTGCCTCCATGCTCAATCTTTATATTTACTGAAGTTGTCCCAAGTGTAGTTAGAGTTAACTATGGCTCTGAATGCAATATGGTCAATATATCTAAATCAATCGATTTTTCAAATTTTTTTATTGCATACTTTCTAATGTGTCTCAAAGTCATTTTTCTTATAATTCACTGAAACAACACAAATTTAGAAATATAGCCAAAATGAAATCACACTGTGATTCTCTTGATAGTCAAAATATTTTTTCACAAAATAATTGTAAGATTAAAGTAGTTGATCAATCATTTATACTTATTGTTCATCTAACAACTTGTGTGTTCTGGAATTTGGAAATGAAATAATACTCTGAATTTAAGGAGCTTATGGTTGAACTTATACCATCTAAATGAAAAGAAAGAATCAGTCTACAAGTGTAACAAGAACCATTGTTGGAATGAGGAAAATTTATTTTATCACAGGATTCAAATCATAAATGTAGATGAGATTCAATCCTGGGAAAGAGTAGTCCCTTAAAAAAAAAGAGGACTCAGGCTCTTTCTTAAGGTTGGTAATAGTAAATAGAGTGCTGTAATTAGAGTCCTAAAGACCTTAGTTAGAAGACTTTCTCAGAAATGATCTATATAATCCTAAACAAGTCATTTAATACATCTCAACCTCAATTTCTTCATCTATAAAATGGGGATAATAATCATACCTACCTCACTGGCTTGTTGTGAGACTCTAATGATGCAAATATAAATAATCTATAGAAGGGACAAGCAAAAGAATGAAATATATCTATTGTCCATGCTACTTTATGTGATAGGATGACCAGTCCATTGAATTAGTTCATATATTTACCTGAGTCAGATACTTTCAGTGGACAATGAGTTGACCTAAGAATTCAGTAGAAAGAACATAATGAGCTGGATAGCATTTAGGAAATTATATCAAGCTCTTAACAATCCCAAGCTGCTCCTCCATGCAAACACCAATCTATTTAACACAAATATTCTCTTGGCAGTGCTGTATGTTTGCAAACCTTTGAACACCACAATTTATGAGGAATCTTGAAACATCAATTAAATATTTCTTGCATGACCGAGTGTATATTAACCTGCCTGTATTGATGATCCTAAAGTGTACCATCAATATTTAGCTATATTATTTCCATATCATCTTCTTTCCTTATTGGACATAAAGATGACATAAAGAAAGTAAGTTTATGTAAAAAGCAACTCATTAGTTACCAGTTTTAACAAATAATGTGGTTTAATCAGAGGTATTCCTAAAGTAAGGTTTCAAGTTGGTTCTTTTAGCCTTTTAGCCTAATGAGAACTCTTGGGTATAGGGAATAGGTCCCAAAGTAAACTACTACCATATTTCTTTAGTTTGCTTAGAATTTCTATATTCAAACATTAATTTAGTTCTCTTTCCATCCCTTTAACATTATTTCTCTAACTAGTTTCTATTTGAAGACCTGTGCTACCCTCTAAAAAAGACTGGCTTCCAACCCTACAATTATAAGCTTCCTAGTCTTCATTAAATAACCATATGACATGTAATCCACATAATAATATCCAACTACAAGCTTTTAATTGGCATTCTAAAACAAAGAATTTCCAAGCTTTGTCTTGCCTTTGTTTCAGTATCCCCAGAGCATATAACAGAGACTGGTACATATTAAGTATTGAAAATATGTCTGCCAATTGCTTGGTCAATTTATAGGGGTACTCATAATAGCTATGATATTATACTTACTATTTTTATGTTTCAACAAGATTTTTCTCCCCAAATCCATTCATCATCACTTATTATTTCTGTTGTTGGATGCATAATCTTGTCATCCAGCTTCATAATTTTAGAGTCATCTTCAATTCTTCCCCCTAAATTTCAAATTAGTTGCCAAACCTTGTCAAATTACCTTGATGACATTCTCACTCAGGTCTTTGCTAGTTTTCACTTGGACTTTTGCCATAAATATGTATGTGCAAAACTAAGACAATCTCTACCCTTAAGGAGGGCAGAATGGGGGGGGGCGACAAAATGTACAGAAGATTTCAGCTATAAATCAAAGGAAGATGAAATGTCTCTTCTTCAATGTCATCTTCACTGAAGAAATGATTTCTTTTCCTTGTATTGAACCACATGATAATGTTAGTCTTTGAGGACAAACACTTTCTTTTCTAGGTCTTCAATAGTTTAGTTCTACAGGAACTGTTGTGAGGCAGCATCTCTACAGGGATTGCTTCCCAGGATTATAAGTGAAGACACTGTTCTGGAAGAACTGGCAATCCCCTGCTCTAGGGTTCAGTATGAGGGAAGTATAATGGAAGAAGACAGTCAAGATGGTGGTTAGACCTACCTAGCACATGCTACCTCCTGTCTCTCTCTCAGAATGCCTTGACATTTCATCTAATTAGTTTGCTTTGCAGGTGACAGAGGGATAATCAGACAATAAATATTTATTAAATGTCTATTTATATGGCAGGTACTGTCTTAAGTGCTAGAAATAAGAAAAAAAGATAAAAACACAATGCTGTTCTTAAAGAGCCTGTGGTCTGATGGGAGAAGAAAAAAACAATGTTTAAACAAGTAGCCACAGAGGAAGAAAATACATTAACTCCCTGTCCCAAAGGATCACCATTTGTTATTGGGAAATGAAATATCATTAGTCCATCACTGACATTTATATGACTCACGAAGTCCGACTGAATTTGGAATCAAAATCTGGTTTAAAATTTATCTCTACTATGAGACATTGAGCAAAACTTTCCATGATTCTGAACCTTAATTCCTGATCTCCAAAATATTAGATTGGGATTTATCTAGATAATCATTAAATATCTCTTCCAGTTCTAAAATTCTATGATTGAGAACAATAGATTTTTGAGCTCCTTTAGCAACATATTTGTTCTAAATCCTCAATCTTACATAAATGTCATTGTGATCCATGTAAAGTGATTTCAATCTTCTCATTCCAAATCTTGGGGAATAAATAGCAATATAAATAGCCAAAAAGGACTGTTGGAAGGTAAATCAATTAGTCCCAAATTTGCTGGAGTATATGTACAATCACAGAAATGTAGATGTGTTCATTCTGTTTTTTGAGCTGTGAAACTCTACATATGAAATGCATTTGAGATATTGCAGATGTTTTAAACCTTTTTATTGCCATTAATTAATACTGCATTATTTTAATTTCTCTTCTAGAGTCTAGTTTGAGGACCCATTGAGATGTGAGTGAAATCCTGTGAGCTTGGAAACCTATTAGCTGAGGGCAATTTATGGCAAATTCTGCCCAGTTAGAAATGTTCCAAAAATAGGCTTTGAGATAAACTGTCTTTTATTCCAAAGGCCAACTTAGCCAGGTCTGCTATGGCTCATTATTCTATTTAATCAAAATTTATTAAGCACCTACTATGTGAAAGTTGACTTCAATTAATTAGCTATAGACTAATAGATATTTTTTCAGCTAAAGCAACTTATGCAAACTGTCTGATAAGGGAAAGAGGGGTCTTAAACTATTTAAATAAAAGAACCCAACCAGACGAAATCATCAGTCCTTGAATTCCTGAAGTATAGATTCATTATAATGCCACCTGTTATCATATGAATTTGATATAATAGCAATGTTAGCATGCATCTCATTTGAACCTTATAAGGCACTATAATGTCCCCATTCTACACTTTTTTACACATTACATATTACTACAAATCCTCAAATTGCAAAAGTGACCCACCCAGAGCCACATAGTAACTGTCAGTTAGGCAGCATGATGAGTAAACTGTTGGAACTTAGTCAAAAAGAGAGGATAAATGTCAAAAGAAGCTAAAGGCCTGAAAATAAGAGAATAAGCAATTTATCTCTAGGGTTTGTTTTAATAAGTTGATCTGAAGTAATATCATCTGTTTGGGTTTTTAACTGAGATTTACCCAAGATATAGATTCATAAATTCCTATAGCATGATAAGGAAATTGAGACCTACAGAGCTTAGGAATATACACAAGTGTCCAGGGCAAAAAGGAATTAGAGGAAGGACCAGAACGCAGATCTCCCAAACTCCTCTTTCATCCTCTATACCAGGTTGCTTTCCTTTTGTTCAAAAAAAAAACCAGATTCTATTTGTGCCACTGTTATAGTTCTACAATTATGGTTAAAAGCCATTTTCATTCAAAAAAATTATCCTCAAGTAATTCATCTTAAGACACAGTCCTCTTTTTCTGTTCTTCTTGATTGAAATGTTGCTACTTTGTGGATGTCTATGAAGTTTATAATGTTTCAAGAAAAAAAAATTAAAAGTAAATGAACAGTCCCTGTTCAGAGTATTTGCATGTGTGACTCTCCATAGGTACCTAGAGGCATTATAACAAAATTATCCAAAATGATATGCTTAGAATATAGAATGAAACTGTCTTGAGAGCTATAAATTCCTGTCCTTGAAGGCAGGAGCTTTTTTCATTATTCCCAGCACCTGGCACAGTACATAGTATAGAGAAGTTTTAGAAATACAATTGATTGCTTTCCAGCTTTGTGAAATACTGAATCTTTTAAAAAAAACCTTTAACAAATAAAAAAACTTTTTTTTAAAAATGGTGATAGCAAATTTGTCTAGATTCTATGAGAAAAACTTGTCATTGTTGGAGGAGTGGAAGAAGATATAAGATTGAATTGAATAAGAAGAAAATTGTATATGTGATTTGCAGAGTTTATAGGTCTGGGGTTAAATTTGGGGAAGAGAAATGTGGTCACATTTGAGAGAAACTAGAGAAAATTTAGAGGAGAATCATCTCCAGACCCAGATTCTGGTCCAAATTCTACTTTTGGTTGGAAATAAGAGCAGAATAAAAAATAATTGAAAGATAGAAAATGTTAAGAAGGATTAGAGTAGAATCTAAAGAAGGAAATAGTATGTGAAAAGGAAAAGGAGAAGATAGTTGGCCAGAAAAAGTTAAGGGAAAAAATTTAAGTAGAAGAATTAATGAGTAAATTGATAGAATAGTTTGGTGAATGGGGAAATTATTGAAAGGGATAAGAAGTTAATGTCAGTTATAGTTGGCACTGAGGAAAGCAAGTGGAATTATCAGATGATTAAACAGTGAAAATTAACTATGCATATTTTAAAGGACTGAATAGCTTGAAGTATAAAATATACTTGTAATTCCATGATACAAGGCTGAAAACTCTACGATTATGAAGAGTAGAGGAAGTTGTGCAATGACTTGAACTGAATGTGTTATCACAGTGTTATTTCTGTCACAGCTTACTGACCATTGCATCTATTCCAAGGGAAGAATATTGTCCTTCTTGGAAGAGAACATGTAGGGACTTGAAGAATTCTTCTTCTTTAGTGGGTTCTCAGCTTAATTATGGAAACCTAAAGGAAATAAGAAAGGCTTCAGCGGGGCGGGGGGGGGGATGGGGGAGTAGAATCTGAGGTGAGGGAGGGGAATTGGTCTTTGTCAGGATGTTGGAATAGAAACATAATGCCAAGAAAAGAAAGAATTGCATAATTAGAGGTTAAAAACTATTCTGAGGGGCATCTAGGCAGCACAGTGGATAGAACACCAGCCCTGGAGTCAGGAGGACCTGAGTTCAAATCTGATCTCAGACATATAATAATTACCTAACTGTGTGGCCTTGGGCAAAAAAACCAACTAATCTGAGACTTTTCCTGAAGAGAAAACTGAAGAAACTTTCTGTCCTCTAAAGAATAATATAGTATAACCACAGAAAAGATTAGGGGATAGATCACCCTAGAAGAGTCTGAGGAAGAAAAGAGTAGTAGCTACTGGTGAAACCCTGCTCAAGAGTACTGAATCAGTTGTTCCTCAAACTGAAAACAACAATAGAGAGGAATGTTGTCTTCCTGATATATATATATATATATATATATGTATATATATATACATATATATATATACATATATATGTATAATGTATGAAAAACATAACATAAGTATGAATGCTATGTTTCTTGTTATTTACATATTTACATGCTGTCAGAAGGAAACTAAAAAGTACTACAAATAATGATAAAGTCTAGGATAAGGATTTTTTTAGGTTTTTGCAAGGCAAATGGGGTTAAGTGGCTTGCCCAAAGTCACACAGCTAGGTAATTATTAAGTGTCTGAGACCAGATTTGAACCCAGGTACTCCTGACTCCAAGGCCGGTGCTTTATCCACTACGCCACCTAGCCGCCCTAGGATAAGGATTTTAAATCCATAAAAACCCATGATTTCTCACTATTACTCATGGAAGACAAGGTTTGTAGAAGAAAAAAGTTGAGGAGGAAACAGATGGTTATTCTTTGGGGTATGGACTTCTAGGGTATGGAGTAATTAGCCATTTTCTCTGAAAAAATAAGCAAATTAAAAATGTATATTGTACAGATTTTGTCTTGGAGTTGATGGGAAGACTATTTAACTGACCTATCAGCATTGCAATATCTCAGTTTCTAACTCTATCGACACATAACTATAGCCGTATTCACATTTATGTATAGACATACATGCATACTTATATATCTATTCACATGTATATGCAAAGAAAACATAAATATACACATACACAAATACAATCTGGGCCCAGAATTAATTGCAAGGAAAAGAAGATCAGACTGGAATGTATTTAGAAAACTAAACAGATACCATTTGCAATGATCAAACTATTCACTGCCAAACATAGACACACACATGGAAAACATTTAAAAAATACTAGCATCCTGGTGATGCTAAAATAATGAAACAGCGTGATCTCAGAAGAATTTACATTTCAATGATATTTTGTTCCACACAAAGATGCACAGTGAGTGTATTCAGGCTGCAATATACTATTAGCAATGATTTTTGTGTTTCAAAATGTTATAAGCATTAACATTTCTATGATCTGATTCTTCAATCAATATATCCGATTCTGGTCTACCTCTAAGTTCATGCCACTCATTCCAATTTGGAATGTCCCATTAGTATATCAAATGTAACTTTCTTAAAACAGAACTCACTACCTTTTCCAAAACCCACTCCTCTTGTAAACATCTGTGCTTCTGCCAAGGGCGCCACTATTTTTTAAGACAACCAGACCATCTTTGATCCCTCACTCATTAACTTGTCTACATCATCATTTCTATGTTTACATTCTCCAAATTGGCCTCCTTTTTTTCCAATCACATGCCCACTATCATAATTTAGAACTTCTCATCCTTCACCTATCATAATACAATACTTTGCTAATTAATCTACCTGCCTGATGTCTCTTCCCACTTCAATCAACATACCACCAAAGTGATTTTTCTAAGGTTCTTATTATTCCCTTTCTGACTTAAACCTCTACTATTACCTACTATTGCCTCCAGGCTCAAATATAGCTTACTCTGTTTGACTTTCACTATCTGTCCCCATCCTACCTCTCCA
Source organism: Macrotis lagotis (assembly GCF_037893015.1). Taxonomy (NCBI): domain Eukaryota; kingdom Metazoa; phylum Chordata; class Mammalia; order Peramelemorphia; family Peramelidae; genus Macrotis; species Macrotis lagotis. The sequence continues at coordinate 121,576,538 of NC_133659.1, forward strand.
GTTTTGTTATATATTACTCCCTATCATGAACCCTATGGTCTAGTCAACTGGCCTCATTGTTTCTCACTCCCTGTCTCATAGATTTCTGTACCTTTACAGCAGGTGATTCACTCCCTCCTTATCTTCATCTCTTAGAATCCTTTTCTTCCTTGAAGGCACAGTGTAAACTCCACTTTCTATATGAACTCTTTCCTTATTCCTCCCTAACTCTAAGTGCCTTCCCCAAATCATCTTGTATCTAATACTTTTTTGAAATGTATTTTGTGTATATTAACTCCTTTTTCCACATTAGTCTACTATTGTGTAGCAATGCAAATGTGCTTCCTCAAATTTATTTGTTTAGACATTATGAATAAGCTTGTATCATTGGTAAATCTTAAAGAAATATAGCTACAAACTGTCTCTTAAAGTGTTTCCTCTTTTAATATTGATTTAATATTTATTTTAATATTCAGACCCTGATAGTGTCTGAATATAGACTGAAGCATACTTTTTTCCATTTGATTTTTTTAGGTTTCTCTTTTTTTTTTGTGGGGAGTGATGTTTAGTTTTACAACATGACTATTGTAGTAATGATTTTCATGGCTAGACATTTTTAACCTATACCAAGTGACTTGTTTTCTCATTAAGGGGTGGTAGGAGGAGAAGAAGGGAGAGGAATTTGGAACTCAAGGTTTTGGAAGTAAATGTTGAAACTTACTATTGGTGTAGTTGGGGGGGATTTTAAATAATATAAATAAATATTAGTCAGCTCCTTCAGTTACTATTGAATATTTACCTGTTACTGAATATAAACTGAAACACATAGACTACATAGTTTTCCTTTCACTTATCTGATCTTACAGGATTGTGTTCAGTTTCTCATAGTAATGCTTCTTTTTTTTTTAAGGTTTTTTGCAAGGCAAATGGGGTTACATGGTTTGCCCAAGGCCACACAGCTAGGTAATTATTGTCTGAAGTTAGATTTGAACTTAGGTACTCCTGACTTCAGGGCCAGTGCTCTAATCACTGCACCACCTAGCCACCCCAGTAATACTTCTTAAAGCCTGATCTCAGATCCATTTCTGATCCACAGTCTGGTGAATTGAAATAGTAATGTCCATAACATGATTCCTGTATGTATATGTGTATTTACATATATATGCTTTTGTATCTTGAAGAAACCAAAAGGTTACTTCTGATTTAATTTTATTTCAACAAACATTTATTATGTGTTAGATATCAGAAAGGTAGACATTTTCTAACATCTTAATTTTATAAACAAGGAAACTGAGATCCTGGTAGATTCTAAAACGTGTTGTTCAGTCATATTCAACTCATTGTGACCTCATTTAGGGTTTTCTTGGCAAAGATACTAGTTTGTCATTTCCTTCTTTACCTCATTTTACAGATGGGGAAACTGAGTTAATTAGGGTTAAGTGATTTTTCCCAGGATCATCAAATAGCATGTAAATGTCTGAGTATTGATTTGAACTCAGAAAGATGAGTCTTCCTGACTCCAGGACCAGTGATCTATCTACTGCACCACCAAACTGGCCTGTTAAAAGGACCATAGCAGTCAGGAATTGAACCCGGGTTCTCACACCACTCCCATGGTGTTGTAAGTCTGGGAAGCAATAATACAACAAAAACATAGAAGGTCTTTGAGATTCCAGCTCTGCATCTATAAACTATAATGCAAAATAATGCATGCTAAGTGTATTAGAAAGATGAAAACTAGAATTCTAAGGAGGAACTTATTATAGTCAGAAGATACAGGAAGTTTATTACCAACAAAGAGATCTAGGAAATCTTTCATGCAGAAAATGACATTTAAAGTGAGTTTTAAAGGACAGGTAAAATATTCATTAGATCAAGAGGAGGGGAGGTGGGTGTTGTCATTCCAGTCATGTGCAACAGCATGGGCAAAGACCCAGAGGCAGAAAAACTCAAGCTATGTTCAAAGAACATGGCATAGTCCAGTTTGTCTAAGACATAGTCTAGTGAAGAAAGTATACACACAATGAACTTAGAAAGACAAGGTGGCATCATATTTTGGAGGGCCTTGGATACCAGATAAAAGATTTTGAACTTTACTTGTTAAAGCTCCCAAAAGGGAGCTACTGGCATTTTTAGAACAGATGAGTAACCTGACAAAATCTAAGCAAAAGGGAGATTAATTTTGCAATAGTACTAAGGTGAAATTGCAGGGAGGAAGTAGTAGAGATGAAAAGAATTATTAAAAAGATCTTGCAGGGGCAGGTGAAATGAAAAGAGTACCATCCCTGGAGTCAGGAGGATCTGAGTTCAAATCTGTCCTCAGATAGTGTGACAGTGGGGCAAGTTGCCTAATCTGATCGCCTTAAAGATATTGTACTAGCAGCTTGGTATCCTAGTGGATGGAGTTGTGAATTGAGAGTCAGAAAGAGCTGAGTTCCAATTCAGTATCAGATATTTTCTAGTTCTGTGATACAGGACAAATCATTTGACCTCTTTCTGCCTCAGTTTTCTCCTTGATAAAAATGAGAAGACTAATAGCCTCTATCTTCCAGGGTTTCTGGGCAAATAACATGAGATAATATTTGTAAAGCATTTTGAAAACCGTAAAAAGCTATGTAAATGTTAGCTCATATTGCAATAATCCAGGCAGGTGGCAATGGGGATCTACATTAGCGTGATGGCCTCTAGAATAAAAAGGGAGGAATAGATTAAGAAATAAAGCACATAAAATTCAGGCTATCTCATCAAGAATTGTACCACTCTTCCTCCTTATTCTGATGAGTTTCTTGTTACTTCTGTGCTTAGAAGAAAGACATGGTCTTTGGGTTGTTTATAGAGTGAAAATATTTGCCTCTATACATTCATTTCAGGAATAATTTTGCTTTCTCAGGTCACATAAGACCTTTGACAAATGGAGAAAAACTACTCTCATCCACCAATCCAAGACAAACTTCCTTTCCCTTTGCTGTCTGTGTCTTAATTCTTCTCTCACTCGGCTGAGTTTTAAACTTTTTAACTGGCTGATTTCCCTCTATAGGGCCATTTTCGATACAAATTGCAGGAAGCATGCCATATCAAACAAAGCCCTGTTGTGCTGCATGCAAGAAAGGATCGTTTAGGGGGCTGCACGTTGTGACAGAGATGTGAAATATTTTCTTCATCAGGGCAACGTTCCTCAGAGGCACCTCATCGGAATGTAAAAAAAAATCATGAAATTAAACATGCTTCTTATTGTCTCTCCAGTCCCCCCCCCAAAAAAAAAAGGTCTACAAAAGTGTAGCATGTAAGACGGAGTGTTATTTCGGCATGACATTAGAGACTATTAGTGTTCTGCATACATTATAAACATTACACAAGGGTCATCCTGAATCCTGCCGTGCAAATTTTCATAAGGCGATTTATTCCCACCCAGTGGGCACTTAAACCTCCCTTGTGTATAGGAGCAAAATGTGTTCGGGCAATAAATAGCCAAGAAAGCACTAGAGCGACTTTGCCCCATCTCCCCCCTGCTTTGCTGGCATGTGACTGCAAGCCCTTGGTAGATCCCACTCCCATTTTTCTCCATTTTCCCCATACTTGTTCGGGATGCCACAGAGGCATGGGGAAAAAAAGCAAAACTAAACCAGATAGTCTTTTATTGGTTAACGAGACATAGCCCAACAGGTTCAGTGACCTATTTTTGCTTTTGACAGTGCAAGTCAAAGTACTTAACTTCAATCACGATCTCATTTACAACCCCCCCCCAAAATAAAAAGCATGACAGCGAACACTAATATGATGGTAATTTCATATTGTTTCTGCTTATGAATTTGTCTTTCCCTTATTAATCATCCAATAAAGTACTGACATTGCAGAATCCTGACGTGGACCAACAAAGCATGGACTAAGGACAGACAGTAGCACCCTACAGGAAGAAGCTACCGCAAAACTGGAGAAGCGCAAAGCTTTTATTAACACCAGAGGCCCATTAGAGTGCTCTCTGTTCACCTTCAGTGGAGCAATAAATGAAGAGAGCTTCACTGGAGAGGACTCCTACTGTCTTTGTGCTGGTAATGCACAGCCAAGCTGTAGTCATGTTGTAACGCCTGTAAGAAACAGATGTTCCTTCCCTGACAAATCTCCTTTCTTGATTTATTATTCATTTGCTCAAATCACAATGGAAAGTCTTTGGCCCATTAATTAAATTCCAAGCAAAATAAAATTTGCAGCAGAACTCATTACTGGTAAATGACTTTGACACTTCATCAGATTTGAAGGTAAAATAGGCGACTTTAGGAAGTTAAAGGTGGAGGGAGCCTAGGCCTTTTCTGCAACCACTGCAAGATGATAAAGATTGTGATGAAATTTTTATGTTAAGTACTGATCTTGGAAAGTTCAATTTTCTGTCTTTCCCTCCCCTCCATAAGCTACTTTGGGGTTCTTTGAAAAGTAGCCTAGAGGAGACACTTAGGCTTTTATTCCTATGTGTGTTTCCATCTTTTTTTTTAATGAATTGTTCCAAATATCAAAGTGCATTTTTATATGATGCAGAGAAGTCCCAATGCATTATGCGTTTGATGTATCAACCTTTGCATAAAAGGTCCAAGGGAAATCTAATAAGTCCTAATGGCAGCATGCTGAAAAGATGAAGAGAAGGAACTAAGAGTCAAGAGGGAAGCAGTTTAGATATCCTGAGCTCAGTTAAAACATGATTCCAAACATCTAAATATATTACCTAAAATTAAGTAATGATGTATTCATTAGAAAGCAGGCACAATTTATACCAAATCACAGGCAATACAACGGAGGAGGGAGAAGTAGATACTTTCAGAGGAAAGGATGAAATCATAGCACTCAACAGGAATAGAAGTTGAATTGAAAATCAAAATTTTACAAAGAAAATGCATAATTTGTCAGATAGAAGGCATTGTTTGTCTGGGAGAAAGAGAATCCCTTCCAATTTATCTAACTGTCATTGAGGGTTGAGTTTTCTTAATGGTACTGATTTTTTAAAGGAATGATAGGTAAAATATGATTTTCTAAATTCTCCCTGATGATGCTTCTTGAGGTATTTTTCAGGTTTTTTTTTTTATTTATGTAGGAAGGAAATGTTTTTCGGAAGGGTCAGAATAGAAATAATTGACACCAGTGGTTGAAAAATATGCATCACATATTGCATTGAAAAAGAATCTGAGCTGAAATGCCTACAGAAAGAAAAAATAAATTAAGTGAAAGGTCAAGGATTCTCCTTTGGAGTGAATCTGCTGGATCAAGGACCTACTTGTGATACTTGTTTGAAGGAAAACACAGAGAACTAACTGGAAATAAAGAGATGTTGTGGAAAGAATTGTGGAGTTTAAACAAAGACCAAAGACTATTACGTTTAATTTTTTTTAAAAAAAGGTATCTTATTATGTACTTTTGCTATCTCTTATATTTTATTTTTTCCTTAAGTATATGATTTCTCTCTGAACACATTCAATTTTTATCAATGTATATCATGGAAATAATGTGAAGACTATCAGACTGCCTTCTGTGGGCAATGGAGGGAGGGAAGCAAGATTGGGGGTAAATGTAAAATTCAAAAAACAATAAAAATATACAAAAAAGACACAGTGGGAACAATCAAAAAATTTACCATTAATTTTGCTATACTAAGGAGCATGGGATAAGTCAGAATTATGAAATGCATTTAGTATTCAAAGGAACTGTTTGGAGAAAATAAACAAAATACTAGTCAAATTCAGATATATTTTTTAATGGAGAAGAGCCCAGAAAAGTACTGTTTAATTACCAAGTAGCAAAACTCCAATGAATAAGGCATATAAACTCAGAAATTGTGATCATGCAGATAGGAGTTCAGCTTAGGTTTCATTTTAAATAGTCTAGGTACAAAGTGAATAAGGGAAAAGGATTGTGTTGGGGAAAGGGAATATAGAAAACTTTAATTATAAATTTTTATTATCTATTCATTAAAGCAGACCCTTACAACTTCTATTTACTAAAATTAATTTTCCAATTGCTGGAGGTACCTCAAAAAATAAAATTAGATTTAAAAGTTATTGTATAATCTCAAATATTTCAGCTAGATGTATAGAGGCTACAATATGGGACTTTAACTCAGTAAGGACTGGGTTCAAATCCTACCGGAGATAATAGTTGTCTTACTAATTGGCAAGTCATGTCATCTTTATCAGCCTTGATTACTTCATCTTTAAAATATGGATAATGATAGCAATTATAGTACAGAGCTGTTGTGAGGATCAAATTAGAAAAGATACTTTAAAGAGCCAAAAATTTAGAAAGAATTATTTTAGTTATTAGTTATTAATTCATATTGCCCAGGGATCCCAAATAGTATGATTTTGACCACATTAGACCATAAATAATAATGAGGTCTGAATAATAATACAAGCCTAGGTATGACAAATGAAAGATAAAGAAGAAGCTCTAAAAATGAATCTGAATGATATAATTTTTTCAATAATGGTGATTAATATTAATATTTAGACAAAACAGATTTTGTATAGGACTGGAGATAATGAACAATCATTTTCTTTTCACATATTCTGACTTCTTTTACACTGATGAAGTGAATATTATTTACCAAGTCAGAGCCTTGTACATTGACAAAAAACAATTTCTGGCTAACTACAAACTATTGAAATGAACATACCAGGATTTAAATATCTAAAAGTGTTATAGTCTCCAAAGAAATGACCTTGGAAGGTATGTTCTTAGTCCAGGGACACTTTCATTTCTCAAAACATATCTGGGTTCTCCTTTTGGGAACTATCTTTGAACCCAATTTATGTCACATAAAAATTATTACTTTATGGTCAGATATCATTTTGTGCCCAGTACCCAACTTGATGACTAAATTCCCACTTTCAACTCCAAATAACTTAGGGCTATCCTAAATAATAAATTAATTTCCAGAGCAAAAAAATAGAATATTTTTTCATAGAATTTGAAAGTAAAAGTAGTATCATTGGAATTAGGGCAGAGCCTCTAAGGTGACTAATTTGAGCAGGACAGTACTCTGTTGGAAATGTAAAAAAATTTTCAATGTCAATTTTTTAAAATTCATATGACTTTGTACTCATATCTTTCCCCTCACCCACAGAAATACTCAAAAGCACATTGCCTGGATATGCAAGCATAAACCATTTGTTTGGTTATTCCTGCTAGTGGTGATGCAAATTTAGTGAACTTGCCTTCAGTGTCTGTTTCTCTCCCTACCAAAAAAGTACCTATAATTTATTCAATATATGTTATCTCACCAAAAAAGGACATTTAAACCAAACCATGCCCTATATTCTTGCCAAAAAAATATTTTGTAAAGAATCTACTCAATATGTTAGAGGTCTCCCTTGAGGTCTTTTAATATTTGATGCATACCAATGTCACATTCAGGGTATTCATTTATAAGGTATGACCATTTTCATAAGATGCAGCAAATTATGAAAAGGGCAGAAAAATGCTTTTGTGCAAAGAAATATATTTTATAATTGTTAAACAATGGGGGTTAGTACCATGGTTACAGATTAACATTCTAATGTTTGGTATGAGTAGAAAAAGAACTTTGTTTTAATATATACACCGTTAAATGTGTGTGAAGGAATATAGATTTCAGATGGGATTTAGTACTATTTTGGAGAAAAAAGATATATAATATAGATTAAAGAATTTGTAATGTTTCCAACAAATGTTTGTCCAATTTTGACCATAGTTATTAAATGCATTGGTGGGAAGGAGAGAATGATCTGGGTCTATATGTATACTGTGATATATTTTTAATATTTATCAATTTCCTTTAATAACGTTTATATCATTTGTTTTGTCTTATTAGTTAGCAAATATTATTCAAAATCTAAGTGACATGATTGTGAGTAACTGGTTGTGAGTGACTTGATGCAAGATCAAGAATTAGAATGGTGAACAGGGGAAGTATATTGTCTATCAACTAAATTATTCCTTGAAGATTGTAGCTACGTGGTAGTATTTTACCTGCTAACCTGTTAATAACCAGCAACCTGTTAATAATTCAAAAGGCAGATAAATAATGAGAAGTCTCACAGGCCTTGGTAAGAGACAATGTCACTGGTGGTATAGACAAACCCTATTCTGTCTGTAAACTCTACCTGTAGCACAGCTATAAGGTGTAACATTGTTAGACCACACATTCTCACACACATTTAATATCCCTCCCTCTCACTACATTATTAGACCACATCCTTTTCTGAAAAATACATTTTTGAGGGACAAATCAACAATGATAACACAGTGTACTCTGATTATATCCACATTGCTCTTTGTGTTCCTAGCAATTTTGATTCTTCAGTAACTGAGATTTCACTGTTCATCTAACTCATAGTCACATAGAATAATTAAAAGAAATTTTAAAGTAAAAAATATGAAGTTAACTTGATATCTTTGAAAGTTCTACATTGATTCCCAAAGATAAGTTCCTTCTCACCTCTGTCCCTCTTGTGCTCTCTCTCTCTCTCTCTCTCTCTCTCTCTCTCTCTCTCTCTCTCTCTCTCTCTCTCACTCTGTTTTTTTCCTACTATTTTATTTGCAACTTACCTTACTTCCTCTCTTTAGGGTCTATCCAGGAGGACAAAATCACTAGTTGATTATTTCAATGAGTTGCCCATTCAATTGTGTATCATCTTGTGATCAATAGGTATGCAACAACTATTTGGTTTTGCTTGTGCTGATAGGATAGTTTCTTGTGAATGGTTGTGGATGTTACTGAACAAATAATAAGTGTTTGTAATGTTCAAGGATTTGGTGCAGCTGGCAGTTCAAAGGAGTTCAATAAGAAAATTCAGAGCTTTACATTAATCATTTATTTATTTTGAAATCTTCAGGAGAAATAGATAGGGATTAAGCCTATGATTTCACTGTTATTTGTTGTTGCGCTTTTCAGTTACTCCTGTTTGATTCTTTGTGACCCCATTTGGGATATTCTTGGCAAAAATACTGGAGTGATTTGTCATTTTCCTCTCCAGCTCATTTTATACAAGAGAAAACTGAGGCAAACAGGGTTAAGTTATTTTCCAGGATCACACAACTAACAAGTATCCAAGGAATCTGGATTTGAATGCAGGGTCTTCCTGACTGTTCTATCTAGCTGCCCTTCACTGATAGAGGAAATACCAATGTACTTTATCTTCAACTTGTCATAGAGAGTTGTCTAAAAATGTAAAACTCTCAGTTTGTGGGCTGCAATTCCTAAGTGCAATTTCTAACAAATTAAAATGTAATTGTAAAATATTTAATCAAATAAATCAAAATACAATATAGGTCTGTTAATTTATAGTTTCCTAAGTCAGCCTGTTATATCATCAGGGAAATATTTCTATTTGAGTGTGACACTGAAGTTCTGAAAAATTAGGCAACTTATCCAAATTCACACAGCTTATATATGTCAAAGGCAAGACTTGAAACCAAGTCTTCTGGCTTCAAGACCATCTCTCTATCTACCATTCTGTGCTATTCCTCCACAGAAAGAAAAAAGGTTAAATATATTGCAACTGCCTCTATTGAAATGAAACATCAAAGATCAGGGAATCTGAAATTACTCTGGAACAAAATGAAGAAAGTGGAAGGAAATGACAAGAAAAGTAGAGACATTAGTGAAAAGATGACTACACAAAATAGAAAATAAAGAAATGAAGAATCAGAGGCACCAAAGATAGCAAAAGAAATGGCAAGACCTCTAACATAAGGTAATGAATTTAATGAAAATGTAGATATTGGTAAATAAAAAATTCAATGAATTCTTTTTCTTGGCAGGTTCAGAAAAGAGTAGGCAGCAAATATGCCAAATGCAGGTGAAAAGAATCAAAGAGGAAATACTGAACTCAAATTTCATATTCAGTTCTACATTGAAGCAACAAGTAGATCTTAGAATGTCCCAAGTGAGTGGCTTAGTCATTTATTAGTGGTATCTTGGTGTAAACTGGGGACCTCAACAGGTAGGACTGAGGGTTAATCAGATCAGGACCCTTAGCTCTGTCTGTTAACTTCATTCTGTAGTATCTTCCCTCCAATAATCTGCCTCAGCTTCAAATGAATCTCAAAGAAAGGCTATACCATTGATCAAAGCAGGAAGAAGTTGAGAAGGAATGGCTGGATGAATGTAAAACCATCCTGCTTGAAGAAAAGTAGCTCAATACATACATACATACATACATACATACATATATATACATGAATATGATCTTATTGAATCACCACATTTTAAATGAAGTAAAATATAAAAAGGAGTAATATGGATCATAGCATAGTATAATCTGCATTTTAGCTATGCACATTAATCTGTAATTTGGGGAAGGACAGACAAAAATTTCTCTGATTGTGATTCTATGACCAATTAAAAACAATGCAACAGGATATGTGAAGTGAAATAAACAGATGTTCATTTCAGAAAATTTTGAGGAATGGTAGGAAATTAGGGCAGTATTGGTCTTTCTGGTCCATGAGGGGAAATTATTTCTTTTCATCCCTTATTTTTAGCATTTTTTACCAACAGTCAGTGTTCTTGCACTATACTGAAGACTAAAATCAAGAATGAATGAAGACTGGCATTTAGGACCAGAAAAATATTCTCCTAGAAATGCATTCTGACCCAATTATTTTCTAGGTCAAAAGTAGAAATGTTAATGAAGTTTTCATATTACTCATAATGCATTTATATATAAGAAAATCTTCTAACTAAATAGAATTAATGCACCAATTAATGCTTGAAAAAACAGGGATGGGAGAAAGGAGACATATGTAAATCCTGGGTTAAGAGAGCCAATGTTATTCAACCTTAACATGAAAGGCTCAACTTAAAATCTATGTATTTGAATATTTTAGAGGCAGTAGTTATTATGACCTCTTCTCTAGAATATGATAAAGGCCCCCTTTTTTAATCTCTTCTCATAACCTCCACTGTGCACTGATAAGCTCTAAGAAACCTTTAAATTGTTATCCTCATAGAGAAATGGAGATATGATGCAACAACATATTTGAAACCAACTGTTCAGATTCCAGAGACAATACATTTTTCCCAGAAAGGTCTTGGGAAAAAAGTTATTAAAGAGTCATTCTTTGGGGGATCATTGGCTCCCCTTCATTGACATTTTTTCAAACACAAGTTTGGAGGACCCTCTCCTATCTTGAAAAAGAGATTCTTATTTGGGACTAGATGACTTTGGAGGTCCTTTCAAAGTCTTAAACTCCTATTAAATTCTGAAAATCTCATTAAATTCCACTGCGTGACATGCAGAATTTAGCCTTCTAAAATGGATGGATCTCCTTATAGTTTTTCTCTGTGTTCTCATCTTCCTCTTCCCAATAAATTCTGTCTCGTAGCCTCACATCTTTAGTCAGATCTACACAGAGTAAATCAACTTGGGTATTGAGATCAAAGAGAACTAGATAACAATGAAAGAAATGGAAGATGCAGTCAAACAATTCAAACTGATAATCCTCCCTATTAGCTCCTCCAAGTTAAGGTGACTATAACTGAGGATTTGAAACTCTAATGACACATCTTCCTAGCTACTACTGTTCCTCTGTAATCACTTAGTGTTCTCTTCAGGAAGAGAAGCAGAATTTAACTAGTTGGTAGTGATGAGTCATTCAGTCATGTTTACCTCTTTAAGATCCTAAAAACTATGCATAGCACTCCAGTCCTTTTCTTCACTATCTCCTTAAATCTGTCCAAGCTTATGTTTGCTGCTTCCACAACACAATCTATCCATCTCATCCTCCACCATTACTTTCTCCTTTTTGCCTTCAATCTTTTCCAAGCCTCAAGGTCTTTTCCAATGAGTCCTTTCTTCTCATCATGTGGATAAAGTATTTAAGTTTCAGCTTCAGTGCATGACCTTCCAATGAACAGTCTGAATTAATTTAAATATTACTGATATAAACTCCCTGCTGTCCAAAGGATTCTCAAAAGTCTTCTTCAGTTCCACAAATTGAAAATTTCATTCTGCAGAGCTCAACTTTCCTTTATGGTTCAATCTCACAACCAAATATTGCCAATGGAAAAATCTTAGCTTTGACTATTCTCACATTTCTTGACAAGGTGATGTCTCTGCTATTTAATATGCTGTCCAGATTTACCATAGCTTTCCTCCCAAGGAACAAGCATGTTTTAATTTCATGGCTGCAGTCACCATCTGCAGTGATCTTTAAGTTCAAGAATATAAAATCTGACTTGCTTACATTTCTTCTCCCTTTATTTTTCCAGGAAGTAAGGGACTAGCTGTAGTTTTTTTTATGTTAAACTTCAAGTCAGACTTTCTGCTCTCCTTTTACCCTCATCAAGAGGTTTCTTAATTTTTTTTTGCTTTCTGTCATCAGAGTGGTACTATCTGCATATCTGAGATTGCTGATATAGCTTTTGGCAACCTTGATTTCAATTTTTAATTCATTAAGTCTGGTATTTTTCTTGATCTCCTCTGTATATGCTAAATGAAATGGGTGACACTATATAGCCTTCTCTCCTCCCTAATCTTACCAATCAGTTGTTCGGTATTTGGTTGTAACTGTTGCTTCTTGACCTACATACAGGTTCCCCAGATGATAAATAAGATTATATAGTACTTTCATCTCTTTGGGAACTTGTCATATTTTTTGTTGTGATCCACATAGTGAAAGACTTTAGTGTAGTCAATAAAGCAGAAACATATTAGATCTTTTTCAGGAATTTCCTTGCTTTCTCCATAATACAGTGAAAGCTGTTGATTTTGTCCATGATTCCTCTGCTTCTTTGAAAAACAGCTTGCTCTTCTGATAATTCTCAGTTTACATAATGCTTAAGTCTAGCTTGCAAAAATATTAATTTAATTTAACTTAATTTGAACCTTCTTTGGCATTACCTTTCTCTAAGATTGGAGTGTAAACTGGTCTTTTCAAATTCATTGGCCACTGTTGAGTTTTCCATCAACTGTGAGGATTTTTAAAAGTTCAATTAGAATTCTATCCCCTGTATTAGCCATTAACAGTATTCCTAAGGCTCACTTGAATTCATCCTCCAAGATGTCTTGCTCTAGATCAGTAGCCTCACCGTCGTGTCATGATCTTTCTTGTGTAGTCCCTTTTGTGTATTTTTGCTATCATCTCTTCCTAATTTCTTCTACTTCTGCCAACCATTATTGTATTTTATCACACCCACTTTTGTAGGAAATATTCCCTTGATCTCTAATTTTCTTTTTTTTTTAGGTTTTTGGCAAGGCAAATGGGGTTAAGTGGCTTGCCCAAGTCCACACAGCTAGGTAATCATTAAGTGTCTGAGACCAGATTTGAACCCAGGTACTCCTGACTCCAAGGCTGGTGCTTTATCCACTATGCCACCTAGCCACCCCATGATCTCTAATTTTCTTGAAAAGATGTTTTGTCTTTCCAATATTTGAGGGGGGGGGGGAGTTTTTTGCATTGTTTACTTAAGAAAACCTTTTTATCTCTCCTTCCCATTCTCTGAAATTCTCTACTCATTTAGGTAAATCTTTCTCCTCTTTTATCTTTTGCTTTCCTTCTTTTCTCAACTATCTTTAAAGCCTCATCAGACATTTCGTTTTCTTCTTCTTTTTTTTCTTTTGATGTTTTTGTTGCTGCCTCTGTCCAATATTGTGAACCTCTGTCCATAGTTTCTCAGAAACTCTATCTACCAGATTAGATCTATTCATTATTTCTACTTCATATTCATATGGGGGGAGGGATATTTAGGTTTTACATATATGGTCTAATGGTTTTCCTACTTTCTTTAATCAAGACCGATTTTTTCAATAACAATTCATAATCTAAGCCAGAGTCAGCTCCAGTTCTTGCTTTAACTTACTCTATAGAGCTTCTCCACCTTTGACTACCAAGTACAAAATCTGATTCTGATGTTAACCATCTAGTGACATCATTGTGTAGAGTTGCTTTTTGGGTTGTTGAAAAAGAGTGTTTACTATGACTAGTGAGTTATCTTGACAGTACTCAATTAGTGTCTCTCCTGCTTCATTTTTCACTCTAAGGCAAAATTTAGCTCTTATTCCAATTATCTTTCAATTTCCTACTTTAGCATTCCAATCCCCTTTGATGAATGTGACATCTTTTTTGTGGGAGAAGAGGGTTGTTATTTCTAAAAGAACTAATCAAATTTAGCCTCATCAGCATCAGTGGCTAGACTCTGTATTTGAATTACTTCAATTTTTAATGGTTTGCCTTGGATCTGAATAGATTGCATTGTCATTTCTGAGATTATAACCCATTACAACTTTTCTCACCTTTTTATTGATTGTGAAGTCTGTTCCATTTCTTCAAAGGGATCCTTGTTCATACTAGTATATATGATGATCACTAAATTAAATTCACTCTTTCTCATTCATTTAAGTTCAGTGGCATCCATGATGTCAATGCTTAATTTTTTATCTCCTGTTTGACCACATCTAGCTTAACTTGGTTCATTGATCTTAGATCCACATTCCTATATGATATTGATCTTTATAAAATTGGACTTCCTTTTGTCACTAGGCCCATGCACAACTGTCATTTCATTAATTTTGTCTTCCACTCTTCCTCAGTAATATGTTAGACATCTTCTGACATGAGGGGCTCATCTTCTGGTACCATATATTTTTTCATTTAAATTTTGTCATGAGGTTTTCTTGGCAAAGATACTGGAGTGGTTTGCCATTTCCTTCTCCAGTGAATCATTTTGTAAGAACTCTCCACTATGATCTGTCTATCTTGGGTTACCTTGCATAGTGTGTCTCATGGTTTCATTAAGCTATGAAAGTCCTTCTGCCATGACAACACAGTGATCTGTGCAGCTTTATAGGGCCATAAATAAGGCACTTTTTTCAAATATTTTTATCTTCCTTTTGAGAAATAAGAGGTTAGTGTGAAAACATCATCATCATTCATTCAATCCTATGAAAGTTCCAATTAAGGTAGACCATAGAGCAAAATAAAAGTTTTGTCTTAAAGTTAAAATTTAGATAGGAGCCATAGGCATTCATAGACTATAGTCAAGGTGTGTTAACACAACTACAGGGAGATTTATAGGGAACAGTACCATTGATGCTTTCCTTGACCCATGTTCTGTACATACCTATAGAAACAATGAAATAGGAAGTTTCAAGAAAGTCATATAGATTCCAACATGATAAACAGATTTCAACATGATAAACAAAAATGAGTGGCAATAGGGTAGAGTATTTAAAGAACTAGTATTGGATTTAAGAAAGACCTGGCTCTAACTGTAACACTGACAGATCACAGCAGTGACCATGGACAAGTAATTTAATCTCTCAGTGCTACATACAGTCCTGTAAGATAAGATGCTAACACAGAAATTAATTAATTAATTAGTTAAGATTTAATCAATTCTTCACCAAGCATTTACTAAGCATGGTCCAGGTACTTCAGATACATGTAAAGGTTAAAATAGCCCCTCATCTTAAATTGCTCCCATTATATTGGAGAAGACAACATACAAGTAGCTATGGACATACAAGTTATTTAGCTATTAAATTGAAGGTATCCTCAAAGAAAAAGGCACTTCTTGCAAAAAGGTAGTATTTTAGATATTTATATGGGGAAAAATATTAGTGACAGTGAATGTTATATAGTGAATTTTTCCTGTAGCCTGGATTGTAGGTATTAAGTGATGGAGTTCAATCAACTAGGGGTCCAGAGACACGTGGCCTTTTGTAGAGTATCACTGCAACTGTGTCTATAGGATAAGCTAATTTCTAGGTTTCTTGTTCAGTCTTTTTTTTTCTTCAGTAATGCTATCCCAGGAAGAAGATGACATAGGGTTTTTATTAATTCAAGGCAATTTTGGAAGAAACTTATCTATGACATTCAGGTGGAGCCTTTAAAGAGATATGGCAGAGGGATTCTGCATAAGTCATCATAAACATTTCATTATGAAACCAATGGGAGTGCCAGTGCAGAATCCAAAGGCAAGGCTGACTATGTAGTCTCTCCATATTTGGAGAGTGTGAAGCAGGGTCTGATAACAAGTCAAGGCTCTCAAACTTCTGATTTTCATTATGACAAAAAGTATTTTAAGAGCTCATTCCAACAGTAATAATGGTTTAGTGTTTACTCTAAAGAAGGTCAAGAAATCTTGATTGGGAGTGATATATAATTTATTGGTCAGAAACAGAAATATTTGAACAAGCTTTAAGTCACCATACCAATATTTTAGAGACTTAGAAAAAGTTACATCAAAATTCTGACTTGGTTAATAATTGTTAAAAATTGTAGACTCACCCCTAAATTTTATAGAAGGTATAGGAGAGCATTAGATCTTTATGTCTAAGAGGATTACATTGTTTTAATTTATGTGTTCTAGTGAATCAGCAACTAGATGGAAGCAAAATGCACTTGGATTTTGTGTCTGCCTTATTGTTTGGACTTTGACAATTCCCTTCAGTTTTCCATCTCAGTTTCTTAATCTGGAAGATATATATATATATATATATATATATATATATATATATAATATATATATATATATTATATATATATATATTTATTTATTTCTCACATCCTTGAGATGTTAATAAAACAAATGAAATGCAATAGTGAAAGAAAGATTCTATTAATCAACAAGACTTTATTAACCCATTGTGATGGGGACAAAGACAAAAGACAAAAATGAAACAGTTCCTGCCCCCAAGGATTCTATTTAAGGGGTTGGGAGAACAACATAGACATAAATAAACATATTGAAAATATAAGATTACACTATTAGATCTTTATCCTAAAGAGATCTTTTTATTAAAAAAAGAAAAGAACCTACATATTCAAAAATCTTTATAGGACTCTTTCAATGATGACAATGAATTGGAAATTGAAGGGATACCAATAATCAAGGAATGGTTGAGCAAGTTGTAATATATGATTATGTCATAAGAATGATAAGCAGGATGCTTTCAGAAAAATACTGGGGAGACCTACATGAACTGATGCAAAGTGAAATGGACAGAACTAAGAGAGCGTTATACATGTTATACACAGTAAGAGCGATATTATATGATGATCAACTGTGAATGACTTAGCTTTTCTCAGCAATAAAATGACCTAAGATAGTCCCTCCAGAGACTTATGATGATAAATGCTATCCATCTGCCAGAGGAAGCACTGATAGAACTGATGGATCCTGGATGCAGATCAAAGTAAACTTTTATTTATTATATTTTCTATGGGTTTTTAAATCTGTGTTTTCTTTCATCATGACTAACATGGAAATATATTTTATATGACTGCACCTATATAAGCTATCCCAAATTACTTGCCTTCTCAATGAGGGAGGGAGAGAAAAAAGGGAGGAAAAGATTTTAGAAATCAAAATCTTAAAAAACATGTTAAAATTGTTTTTATGTGTAATTGGGGGAAATAAAATATTAAATCATAAAAAAGAAAAATTAAGTATGGGGACTAGATCTGTGATTTTCTTTGTTATAAGGCATTCCTAGGTAAGGACATGCCCTCTAACATTGCAAATTGGCACTTTCTTAAGTGACTTCTCCAGTGTCACAAAGGCACAATACAAGAGAAGTGGGATTTGAATCAGTCAGGTCCCTTCCTTGTCTCCAGGCTAGTTCTCTAGCTATTCTGCAACATTGTCTTCTCATGTACAAAATAAATAAAAGTCAACTTTGTGGGTATAGAGGGTTTTAGTAGTTGGTAGAATCAGGACAAACTTGATGTAGAAAGTAGGGTTTGGTAGAGTTTTAAAAGAAACAAGATTGTAACTTGTAACAGGTAGAAGAGAGAAAGGAGTGCAATCAAAAGTGGTTTATGTAAAAACAAATGAATTTGGTTTAAAATCCTGTCAGGATTCTACTTATATGGCCTTAGAAAAAGCAGCTAAGTGGTGCAGTGGAGTTAGGAGGACCTGAGTTTAAATCCAGCCTTAGACACTTAATACTTATTTAACTGTGGGACCTTGGGGAAGTCATTTAACCCTATTTCCTTGCAAATATATATATATATCAACAAAGGAAAAATAAAAAGGACCTATATGTAAGAAAAAAATGTATCTACTATATATGTAAAGCAAAAAACGACCTCTATAATTCAGCACTTTCTGGCTAACCGTTGCATGATTAATTTAATATAATGGAATATTAGCTAATGGAATAAAATGACAGAAGTAGGAAATCTTACTGGTCTCATTTTGATAACCTCTCTTTGATCTGCCCCCCACTCTTTGCATTCACATGTTCTCATTACTTCTCACTTGAACAACAGCTTTTTTTAAAAAAAAATTGATCTCCTTATTT
The DNA here is from genome assembly GCF_037893015.1 of Macrotis lagotis. NCBI lineage: Eukaryota > Metazoa > Chordata > Mammalia > Peramelemorphia > Peramelidae > Macrotis > Macrotis lagotis. The sequence goes on from NC_133659.1 coordinate 121,594,789, forward strand.
TATCTCTCTTCTCTCAAATCCATACTCTACCCAATTGCTAAAATGGTTTTCTTAAAGCACAGCCCTTCCCATGTCACATTCCTACTCAATAAACTCTAATCACTTCCTCTTATTTCCAGGAACTCATAGTACACATTTCTCTACTTGGCAGCTAAACTCTTTACAACCTGACTCCAGTCTACCTTTCCAAGCCTTGTTATATATAATTTCTCTCTGTGCACTCTAAAGTTCAGCCAACTTGGCTTTCTTTCTTTCTTTCTGTTCCTCACATAGGATTTTCATCTCTAATCTCCATGTATAAACTATTCACCATGCTCCTAGAATGCTCTCTCAATCTCTCTCTCTCTCTCTCTCTCTCTCTCTCTCTCTCTCTCTCTCTCTCTCTCTCTCTCTCTCTCTGTCCCCCTCTGTCTCTCTCTCTGTCTCTTGTCTCTCTTTCTCTGTCTCTGTCTCTCTGTTTCTCTTTCTATCTTTCTCTCTCTGTCTCTGGGTGTGTCTTTCTGTCTCTGTCTCTTTCTCTCTGTCTGTCTCTTTGTCTATCTCTCTCTCTCTCTCTCTCTCTCTCTCTCTCTCCTTAATTCCAACTTTAAGAAACTCTTAACTTTCATTAAAAATTAGCACTGGAGTCTTATCCATCATGAGCCCTTTCCTGATCTCTTTGTCTAGTAATAATGCTTTCTTACCAAATTACCTTATCTGAATGTCATATACATGTATATACATATACATGTATATATATACACATATAGATAACATTCAATTTATATGTATAAGTTGTTTTATATGTATAAGTTGTCTTATATGTAGTAGGAACTTAATAAATGTATTTATTGACTGAATCAGATAAAGAAATTTGAAAAGAGTTCTACAAACTAATTTCAAATAAAATCAGCAGAATTAGAAAGATATATACAACTAACTACAACTATTAATGTGCATATATATGAGAGAAAATAAAGAAGAAGAATGTAAAGAAAACAGAAAAAATGATTTGATCTGGTTACTTATTTACCTTTGGTAGATAAAGATATAATTTCACAAAGGGAAAAATAGAATTGGAATTTTAAGATCACTTTCAGAATTCTATCTCTGATATGCTACTTTGCCTACCAAAATCTCTTCATATTTATTTGGGAGATAACTCCCAACTCCATGTTTCCAGTTCTTATCTTTCTTCTAAACTTCAGACCACACCTCTGACTATAAGACTATTGTCTCACTGGCTTTTCAAATTCAATATGTCCCAAAACAAGTTTGTTATCTTTCCCCTAAGCATGATACTCCTTCTATCTTCCTTATGTCTATGATACCACCATTCACCCAGTCTCCCATGTCCATGACCTTAATACTACTTTGAATCTTCCAGTTGCCCTACTTCATATTTCCTATGAATTGTCAAAATTCACAAATTCTATTTGCATAATATCTCTAACATTTGTCCCTTTCTCTATTCTCAGTGTTTTTTATTCCCATCTTTGCTTCCTAAAGACTTCATTACCACTCATACTAACAATTACAGTAGCTTCTTAGCAGATCTTTGAAAATTCAACCTGCTCTCCAAACTCTCCTTTTTTCCTGATTTTGTTGTTCAGTCATTTCAGTTGTGTCCAATTTTTTGTAACCCCCATTTGGGATTTTCCCATCAAAGATACTAGAGTCATTTTCCATTTCCTTCTCCAGCTCATTTTATAGATTAGGAAACTGAGAAAAACAGGATTAAGTAGCTTGACCAGGATAACATATGTAGGCAATGTCTGAGGCTGGGTTTGAACTCAGATAAATTCATTTCCCTGACTTCAAGCTCAAATGAAAACATGAGAGAATGAATTGAATTTTTTTTATATGTTTTTGGGAAAATCAGTCAGTATAAGTCTTTATAATACATAAGTAATAACAGACTTCCATAAAATTCTTTTAAGTTCACCAGGTTGCTGTAATAGTGCATTGTAATATTAGTGGTATATATATATATATATATATATATATATATATATATATATATATATATATATATATATATATATACAATAATATGGCTTTATAATATAACAATGCAATTAATACATTTTCCAAGAAATCATAGATATATAAATTATTTTCAAATATAGGCTGTCCCCAAAGTCTTGGTGTAGTTTGAAGCTCCCACAATTACTACAGAATCTAAGCTGCAGAAGACCCAAAGAATGATGGAGTCATTTATGATGGGTTCAATAGACTGCAGAATATTTCTACCAATAAACCATCTAAGATGTAGCCTACAAGACTAGGATATGTTGATTCAGAGAAGGAGGTGAGCCAATTCAGTGGTGACAGTGAGGAATCACAGAGAGGTAAGTGCAAGGGCTCCAGTGGCATTCATGAAATATTTCCAAAAACACTCTAGAGTACTATCTCTAGCATATTTGGTAAATAATCTGTGGAGGATCTGTGGAAGGGAATACTCATGAATAGGACAGGAAGAAAGGACATGGACATGCTGTGATCTGCACCGATGGAGGGAATAACCACATTGATGAGAGCACACCCCCACTGGAATATATTAAAGGATGAGAAATACAGAGGGGAAAAGATAATCTTGTGGTTGAATGAAGTTTTCTTCTCCACACAGTAGTGATCGAAATAAACAATGTACTCTAAGGATAAGTGGAAAAATCGTTTCCACATTTTAATACTTGGTGTCTTTTTGATTACCCTATCATCCTAGGAAGCAGAGTAATCACCGAAGCACCTATATGCACATGGCCAGCAGACAACCATTTTACATTTAATTAGGCAAAGAAACACCAGCTGAATGGGTTAAAAATTGCCACTATTTCACAGTAAGTGATTTTCTTAACCCCCAAGGGTTCAAATTACACTGGCAGGAAAAGCAATTATGCAATTAATAGGGGAAAAATCCCTAGGGCTCTTTCATTTGTAGCAAGGTACAGGTTTGGCTGTGGCCTGCAGGGTACAGCTGAGCAAGGAAGCTTGTTGTATTTCTTTAATTTTTTTCTCCTTTCTCTCTCTGACCACACCCGAAATAAAAAACCAAAGATATTTTGGGGAATAGGAAAGCAAAACAGCTCAGATAATGTCCCTGACAGTATATTCATTACAGCCTCATCAGAGTGGATGCCTGCAATAGGAAGATTAAATACCCATTTACCAGCATCAGAGGAGAGTTTGGTTTTATAATGTATTGTCCCCTATTCCCCGAGAGGCTGCTTTGTTTGATAAAATGCTGAGTGTGGTGTAAAAATATCCCTCTCCCTGTAATTTTCACTCCTCTCCATTTAAAGCTATTCTTGCTGCAAACGAGAATTGAAAGCTGCTAAAATTAAGTGGTGTCAGTTCTCAATGACACTTTAATGATAGAGCGCTCAGCAAATGAGATGAGAATGAATTCTAGCATCTCTGCTAAAGATAGTAACCAGCACTAAGCAGTATAATGCTCTAACTGGGCTACACTTCACCTGCTTCATTCATATTTAGGAGAACCGAGATAGGGGAAACTATAATTAAAATGGTCATAAAAAGTAAAATGAAAATCTCCAATGGAGATTGGTTCAAAACAATCAGAGTGAGACTAATCCAAGCCCCAAGTTTTTGCTTATGAGAGATAATCTCTGGCTGGCCACCAATCACACAGGTAAACTGAGCCAAGAAAAATGTGACCTCAAGTGCACGTTGCCAAATCCATTTGGGAATGAGAAGATTGAGGAATCCTTTTGCCAGATAGGACCACAGGCTGGAAGAGTTTTATCATGAGAAGCCATAAATCAACATCCAAGTCAGCTTCCCATAATCTCCAAGGCTGTCCACTGAGAGCACCCCATAGATGAACCAATGTTACACTACTTTGGCATTAATGAAGAAGGAAGATGACTTAAGTTTTGCTTTGGTAAAAAGGGAATTGTTTGTTTCCCCCCACAATTTGGCATCACACAGGTCCAGATATGTGAAGTATGAATAGCCCATCCAGATGAAGGAGTGTACACTGAAACCCAAGGGACTTATACTTAAAGGCTAAATGTTGCACTTTACTGGCAGGAGTGATAGGAATGCCCTCAGTTCAATCCTTGATTTAAAATACAGAACATTTGTTCTGTTCAGTGAACATTCAAAGATTACTTATCACCACAATCAATAGCTAAATAGTGTCACAAATGGGTGCTATTCTTGAAAACACCAAGGTCTGAGTTCCAATCCTGTCTCAGTCACTTATTCTATCTGTATTCCTGGTCAAGTCATTTAACACCTCTCAACTTCAATTTCTCATCTGTAAAATGGGAATGATAACGATGTCTACATCACTGAATTAGTGTGAGGGTCAAATGAGACAATATATGTAACATGTTTTGCAAATTTTAAAGTACTAAATAAGTACTAGTTATTATCATTCCAATGATGAATTTTTAAAAAAAGCACCTAAGACAAGGTCCCTCCCTGCCTTTGGGAGGCAACATGTTAACATAAAAAAGTTTTGAATTTGGAATCTGGGGATCTGGATTTGAATCCCAGCTCTAAGATTTACTATTTGTGTGACCTTATTCAGGTCTCAGCTCCTCTAAACTTCAGTTTTCTGAGGGTGGTTGGACAAGATGATTTCTGCAGCCACATTTTAGATCTGAATCTACAGATCTAATGATCCTTTAGGGAGCTTCAAACCTACTAAGGGGAGAGGACTGTGTAATAAGTAACAAAGCAATTAGAGGACCATTTCAAGTCAAGCATATAAAATATGATGCAGACTGTATTAACTACCAGTAGAATTGGCAATAAGAGAAAGGTCATTGTGGGATGGTGCTCAGTTCAAATGTTATCCCATGGGCTTCCCAAGAAAACATTAGGTAGCAGGTAAAGATTGGGATAGGTCCTATTTTTTCCATGGACAGAGGCAATTGTCTGGTAATGAAATTCTTTCTACCAATGCAGATTATTAACAGAGTCATAGAGAGTTGCCAAGAGCCCTGGTTGGATAAATGATTTGCAAAGGTTCACATAGATTGTGAGGTGGAATATAAACTCAGGTCTCCCAAGTGCTGGTAGCCTTTATTCACTATGGCACACTGTTTCTATTATTAACTTACTGATATATTCTTGCAAAGACTAATAATGAGTTATTTTATTTCTACCTAGAAATTATATCCAAAGTTATTATATCTTTGACTAAAGCAAATCTATTTAAGGTAATATGCTAAACAATTATTTAAACTACTTAAAAATATGTTTGTGAAAAAAATAATCATGAGTTAATTTAGCAAATTTGTACATCTGAATTTTATTTATGTAAAGGGAGCTAGGACCTTTCTGGGATGGTACATATGTCAGAGAAAGTTTCATTTGCATGTATTTTTGTCTCATATCAATATTTTGATAATTTTAGAGGCTTATCAGTTCTTCAAGAAAATTTTTTCATGGAAGTAGGGGAAGAGAGATGAATGCCTAAAGGACCAGTTAAGAGTATGTCTATGCTCTTGCTTTACCACAGATAACCTCAGCATACAGTATAAATAGTGTAAAGATACATTCTACCCTTCTGTCAGCTGCCATGAGGCAAAAGAAAACTATTTTCCCTAACCAAGACAGGAGATATTGTGTATAAAACTGCGGAAGTCTCATAGCAGTTACCTGAGGGGCCATTTCAGGTGGAATTTATGAAATAAGTTTAAAAAGATAGGCAAAAAATGAAAAACTTTCAAGCTTATTGTCTTGAGTAATCTAATTCCCACCTCACCACCAAAATAAAACATTTACTGAAAATCTGAAGTTCTTTAAAAGAATTTTTAAATGGGCAAAATATATGGAAAAACAATTATCTGAGGTGGAGGAGGGGAGAGTTACCCCTTGTTAAGAAAATGGAGAATGGGAAGAGTTTCACAAAGAAGAAAAAGAAGAGAAAGAATGTTTATACAATTGGTTATACAACTAGAACAAATAGATATGAATATCTTCCTGAAAAGAAGAGTTAGATGGCCTGAGGATAAGGAATATGCTTATGATATCAAAAATGATATATGAGAGTCATAGAAGCTATCAGATAAGAGATAATTTGATAAAGGACAGAGGAAAAAAACAGAAGAATTGTGTTAGTTGGTGATTCCCTTCTCAGGTATTATGAGATATTTATTTATAAATCTGGTAGCAACAGAGAGGTACATTGTCTTCCATGTATCCAAGATATTAAAGAGAATTTCTCAAGACATCAAAAGAGATGCCAACTACCCACTTCTTGTGTGCTTCATTTGAAATACAAGGATGTTTACAGAAGAAACTTACCAAGATATAGCCAAGGATTGTTCAAATCTTAGACAAGGAACTAAAGACTGTGGAGGGATTGGTTTTATTTTTTCACTGCCTGTTGGAAAGCAACAGATGAAGATTAAAATTTATCTGGTGAGTTATTAACTGGCTAAGAAGATGGCATTTAAGAATGGAATTTGGATCATGAATGACAATATAGGATCAACAGATTCATCAGGTATGAAACATACCTATTAGAAGAGCATTAGAATGCATTTGTTAACTACCTTGAAAATCTAAACAAAAAGAAGTTGCAAAGATATACAAATGCTGAAAATTTAGGCTTCAGACAATAGAAGGTCGAATTGCTGAAACAAGTAAATAAATTTGATCTTTTGAGTCAAAGAACCTTAGTGAGGAAAAGCCCATTACTACCCTATAGTTCTTGATGGGTATGCCATACCACAAAGAAGCAGGTTAAACAAAAAGAGGGTTATTAGAGTATTTTGTATATTATATTTTATATTATATATTAAGAAAGAAATTAGTCAATTGAGGAAATATAAGAAAGAAGAGGAAAAAAGCATGATGCAGAATATTTGGGTGAAAGTTGGGAAAACAGAAGAAGTCTTGTCATGGGAGTATATTAGTCTATTTGTTCAGAAATGGGAAATAGATGAGGAATTTGAAAAATAGCTCACATGATTTAGTAGTGATACAGATTTTGACATCCAAATACCTGAAGGAATTCCCTGTCTCTACCTTTGTTTCTTGTCTCTTTGACTCTCTCTACAAAAAAAGTAGAGCAGTTAATAACTTTTCGACTTAACGAAAATACTATCCTTCAAAAGGTGGAGGAATCAATAAGAGGAAACTTTATTGTGGTTTTGAATCTCACTAATAGGAAGGAACTGGATTCTGTGGTGAAAATTATTGAGATCTTTGAAAGAAGTGACCACATTTTCCTAAAGTTTGTGATAGAAAAGGAGAGGAAATCTAGGCATAATTTCATGTACCTAGAATTTCGAGAAAGAAGATTTCAAAAGATTCAGAGGATGGTGAGGTTATATTCCATGAAATAAAATGATTCAGGGATAGTCAGCCCAAAGCAAATCGGGGGATGATCAAGAATATAATTCTGAACACAAAAAATGAAAATATTCAAATAAAGAAGAAAAGTAAGATTATTTTTTTCTCTCTGATGAGACTAAGATGGACATACAGAGAATTGAACATCAAACTTAGATTTAAAAAAGAAATATCAGAATATTAAAATGAGACCAGGTAAAAGAAAATTAACAAAAGAATGTAACACTGTCGAAAAAAAGTGTAGGAATGTTAAAGCTAAGAATGAGCTGAGGCTAGAAAGAAAATATAAAGACAACATAAAGAGTTTTTTAAAAAAATTCTTAGCTATGTTTGATGAAAAAGTGGGAAAAACACATAGATTCTTTACTTGAAGCAAATATTAAGATAACTGATGAGGTACAGGAAGGAAGAGTTCCCTACTTCTTTTTTTCAAAGTGTGACTTTCACCCTAAAATAATAGAACAAAAATTTATTCATAAGGAATTGATACCCAAATAAGAAAGGAAATAAAAAGAAAATCCCTCTGACCTTAATGAATTCAAGTTACCTGGCTTAGATGAATAATTTCCCTGGATTCTGAATGAAATGGCAGATGACATTGCTGGACCACTATCAGTGATAATTTAAAATCATTGAAAATTGAAAGAGGTACCATAAGACTAGAAAAAGAAAAAATGTTCAAATTAAAAAAAAACAGGAAGAAAATTAAATCTTCCAAATGTAATTCAGTAAATTTGGCTTCAAATCCTCAGAAAAAAAGGTAAAATCAATCATTAAATCTATGATTGTAAAACATCAAAAAAGGTTATTAGTGATTACAAAGAGCCAATATGGCTTCATCAAGAACAGGACATAACAATAAATTCATTTTCCTTTTTTGACAGTTTCCTACAAACTCGGATACTTTCTAATCATGGGTGTTAAGGCCTGTTTCTTGGATCTCTTCTCTTCCTCTATATTATCTTGTTTGATGATTTTATTAAGCTCCCATGGATTCAATTATCATTGAGATGCAGATGATTCTCAGATATATGTATTTAGCTTTTAAATTTCTCCTTGCCTTCAAGTTTCTATTACCGACTGACTATTGGACATCTCAAATTAGATGTTTAAATGCAAACTCAACAAAACCCAAACAGAATTCATTATCTTTTCTTCACTCTTGCTTTTGAAATTTCCCTATTAATGCTAAAGGCACCACCATTTTCCAAGTCACTTCAATTTGCTATCTAGATGTCTTCCTTGGTTCATCACTCATACTCATGCCAACCTTTTGCTAAATCCTGTTGTTTCTATTGTTACAAAATCGCTTACATATGGCCCTTTCTGGGGGCGGCTAGGTGGCCCAGTGAATAGAGCACCAACCTTGGAGTCAGGAGTACCTGGGTTCAAATCTGACCTCAGACACTTAGCCGTGTGGCCTTGGGCAAGCCACTTAACCCCATTGCCTTGAAAAATCTAAAAAAAAACCATATGGCCCTATGGCCCTTTCTTTCCTCTAATACAACTGTCACCTTATTGCAGACCCATAACCTCATGCTTGAAATATTATAAGAGCAAGCAACCTTGTACTTAATCTTTCTGCCTTAGTGTCTCTCTACTCCAGTCTGTACTTCACTTAGCTGCCAAAATGTCTTCCTGAAGAAGACCATATGTAAAGACATTTTACATACAAATAGGTAATCTCCATTAAATGTATATTGGGTTTGCTTTAAAGAAGGCTATTCACTTATCATCTGGTAGATAAGGAGGCTGGAATAGATGAATCCTAAGGTCCTTTCCTGTTTCATACCTCTGCTCTTAAATATTTCTTGAAATAAACTGGATCTTAGACATTTTTTAAATATGTGGAACATCTCTTTGTAATTATACTTATTGCCATAGAATTTAACAATATGGTTGTTCATGTGAAATTTGATAATACCCTGTCCTACATACCATCCTTTACCAATAGAGGAAAGCAAATTGCATGACTGCTCCAATTTTAAATTATTTCTTTTAGGCTACTATTTAATGAGCACAAGAAAAAAAATCCAAACACTGTCATTAGATTAACTTTCCTGACCACTACAACCCACAGTGATCTGTTCTCCTATGAACCATAACAATTATTATCTGTACCATTCATTTGGCACCTAATTATACATTGCCTTTTGCCATCTCATATATTTCTGCCTTTTGTGGTTATTTGACCCTCATTTAATTATTTTCTTATATCTTTTCTTGTCTTCCTAAATAGACAAACTCCTTGAGGACTGGGACTATATCATTGTAGATAAAGTAGACCAAGTTCAGGATGTAAACTAGATTAACTTTTAGGTTCCTTCCAGTTTTAATTCTTATGATATTATGAGAAATGTTGGATGAAGGAAGGAATGATGACAGTATTTTAATCAACAGAATGATAATATGATCTAAAGTTCTCAAAACATTCACCTAGGGGCTATTACAAGCTGGTGAATGGGATCTTGATATTCACATTCAGAAAGACATGCAAAATGCTGTGAACCAATTTCTAGAGTCAGATAATTACATGCAGAAGGTGCCAGATGATGGGTGGAAAGAACACTTTAAGACAAGGTTGGCAACCTTTCAAAAGCAGCATGTGCCAAGGTTCTGACCCCTTTTCTTCTGGTGTATGAAGAGAAGGATGGCAGTGACTTGGTGCCCACTCTCATGAATAAGGGTGGAAAGGAAGGTTTAACCACACACAGATTGATGACTCTCACAAGAGGTGGTTACTCTCTGGCTGACTCTCTCAGTAGGTGGTGGGATCAGGGGGCAGGAAAGAATGGGATTAAGTAAGTGGAGGGTATAGCAGAAGCAACCAGGCCATGAAACTGTGAAAATCTGCTTATGTGTCATCTTTGATACAGGTAAATGAACAATAGAACAGGAAAAAAAGTTAGAAGAGACTTTAGAGATCATCTAATAAAATCCCTTTGGTTTTTTAATAGGTGGAGAAACTGAAAACTAAAGATGTTATATGATTTATTCAAGGTGATGCTACAACTTAATGGTAGTAGCAGGACTAGAACCTAGTTGTCAAAGTGTTTTCAGATCAGATTGCTGAAAGGGGTGGGAAATGGAACTAGAAAAAATTTCAAAGATAATCTAGTTCAAACCTTTTTCTGATTAACAATTGCCTCTTCATCATCTCTAATAATTATATTTCAATAAATGAAAATTCTAATCCCCTTATTTCTTTTTTGGGTTGTTTTTGTATTTTTGCAAGGCAATGGGGATAAAGTAACTTGCCCAAGGTCACACAGCTAGGTAATTATGAAGCATCTGGGGTTGGATTTGAACTCAGGTCCTCCTGACTGCAGGGCCAGTGTTCTATTCATTGCGCCACCTAGCTGCCCTCAATCCTCTTATTTCAAAAGGGAAGAAAATGAGTCCCATAGTGTCTAAGTATCTTCCCAAGAACCCACAGCTTGTTAATAGCCCAGTCTGAACTACATCCCTATTTCTATTATGGGCAATTTCCATCCTTCCAGATTTTCAACTTCATCATTATCCTCAGTTCCCCACAAGCCCTTATCCCACATGCTCAGTCAATTGCCAAATTTTGTTCCTACTTTCATATCACCTTTTATATCTCTTTCTTTCTCCTCACATGGGCACCATGCTAGCTCAAGCTGCTTCACCATCTTAACTTGAAGTCTCATCATCTATCTCCTATTCTCCTGAAATAACTCTTAATTGGTCTTCTCAGCTAAAGTCTCTCTTCACTCAGATCAATCCTCCATATAGCTGCCAAAGTGATTTTCATAAGGTATATTTCTGTTTATGTCATTCCTCTACTCTATAAATACCTAGTGGTTTTTTGTTGTCTCTGAAATGAAACACAAAACTCCTCTGACATTTCCTACCCTTCACAACCTGGCTCCAACCTACATTTCCAGTCTTATTATATGTTTGTATATAAAATATACATATAAATGTAATTATAATACAATATGACATAATATACATTAGACATAAGAAATTCTAAAAGTCAGACGCAAAAAAGAGCACATTATAGGTTGGGGGTGGCCAGTATAAAGGAACAACTATAGAAAATGGGATATCAAGTATGAGGAGCAGTAAGAAAGCCAATTTGTCTGGTCCTGTGAAGAAAATATAACAATATAAAATATATAATATAATTTACATTTACTGTATACTACAATATAAGAATATATAGAATATATTATTAATATAATTATATCAATAGCATAATTATAGCATATTATATTATTTACAGTGTAGAATTATATATTGTTCAGTCATTTCAGCTGTGCCTAACTCTTCGTGACTCCATTTGGGATTTTATTTTTTTTTTGCAATGATACTGAAGTAGTTGGCTATTTCCTTCTCAATATCATTTTACTAATAAGGAATGGGGCAAATAGGGTTAAGTGACTTGCCCAGGGTCACATACCTAATAAGTGTCTAAGACTGGATTTGAACTCATGAAACTGAGTCTTATTGATTCTGAGACGAGTGCTCTATCCCCTACACTACCTAGTTGCCCCAGAATTATATAGAAATAACTCTATAGACAGTATATTAAATGATACTATTATAAAAGTATAGTACATTATATTGTCATATAATATATGTACATTATGAAGGCATATAGAACTACATATAGTATATTATGTAACATATAATACAAGATAAAATTATTCATACTGCATGTTATATTAGGAGCATATTCTCTCTCTATATATATATATCCTTATATTATGATATAGTGAAATATAAATAATATATTATTATATTTTCTTGCTGTTCCTCACACATGATATTCCATCATATGGTTCTGTTCCTTTACATTGGTCATGCTCCATACATTGAATGTATTCTTTTCATTTCTGACTCTTAGGATTCCTTATGTAATTTGAAACACAACTCAAAGACTACCTTCTACATGAAATCAAGATTTTCTCAGTCTTCCCATCACTCAGCATTACTTTATATTAATTTTACACATACACACATGTAATGTGAATTTTATATATGCATTGTGCATGTAGCATGTTCACAAATTCACACATGTATGTGTATATGCAAATATATACATAATATTTGTGCTACTCTCAATATAATTTAAGTTCTTTGAGGACTTAATTTTGTACTTGTATCTCCAATGCCAAGATGAGTGCTTGGCACATATTAAATTATTAATAAATACTTGCTAGTTGATGGATTGATTATTCCACATTGGGTCCCCCAGTCTTGTGCTAAATTTTACCACAAAATAGGTAATTTACATAGCTACCTTACATTTTAAAAAGTGTGCTCAAAAGTATTCACTATCTAAAAAAGAGGATAGAAATTTCTCAAGAGAACAAAGATATTCTTCTTTGTATACCCAACAAGTAGTTCAGTTGTCAATTGACAAGTATTTTTTGAAAAGACGTTAAAGGTATACCACCATATGCTTTGCTGTTTGGTTTAGCAATTATAGCTAGTTTTAACTGCAAATCTTTTCATTTTTGTTTGTAAAGATGCTGAGGTGATAAAGAGGTGAGAGACAGGTAGACCAAATAAATGTAATATGGTCATTGATGAGAGGAGAGGAAGGAACAGAAGAAGCAAGAATTGGTTAGAAATTGTATTTCAATTAAAAAAAACCTAAGAGACAGCTGTGGAGAGCTGCTATTTGCATTTTGGCTTTGGAGGGAATTTGCTAATTGTAGCTAAAATACTAAAATTGCAAATAGCAATTTTTTGCATGAGAAAAATTAGGGGAACTCCTAGTAAGTAAGATGATAGGTGATAAATTAAGCCATTCTAAGAAACCTCCAGCTTCAGGTACCCAGAGCAATGAGTAAGCATTTCAAAGAGACAGTTTGACAGAAAGCTAGCCAAGAGACTTATAACCCTAAAAGAACCAGGCAGAAAGGCCATGGTGGAAAGAACCTTTGCATTTTAGCAAGGATGGAGAGCAAGGTGAATTTTCAAGTTACCTAAAGAAACTGTGCTATAGTTGTGATTCTACTAGCATCAAGAAACAACAACACATCCATGAAAGGCAGATTGTTCACATTGCTAATGAGAAGTCGAAAGAGCTGGCAGAATGCTTTTCTATTATTCAAATTGTAAGGGAGAATAAATTATTGCTTTAAAGAATGAAAAAATATGGTTTCAAGAGAAAAATAGAAGAAACCATTAAATTCTAAAGAGGTGGAGAGGAATCTTCTTAATTTGGTGGGTGGAAGAAAGCAATGGTGAGGAGAAGAGAAGAAGCAGTAGAAGCTTTGAGTTCTCTGCTCTGAGAGAATGGAAATCAAACCTCTAAATAGGAAGCAGCTATTTGTGCTCTGAAGAATGAGGAGGAGCATCAGAGGATCCATAAGGTAACATCAGGTGAAAACCCATAGAATTCATGAGGAGAAATATAGAAAGACTACAGTAACTTGTGAGACTCCCTGCTAGGCTGTACAAGAGATATGTTGTTTTGTGGATAGAGAGCACCAAGCAAGGAGTCAAGAAAATCTAGATTGGAATTCTGCCTGAAAATTTACTCAATATATTGGCTTAGGAAAGCTACTTGTCCTCTTGCAGTCTTGGTTTCTTTATAAAACCGGTAGTACTTCCCATACAATATTATTGTGAGGATCAATGCAAGCAATGTCTATTACAATTCTTAAAGACCTATAAAAATGCTAGCAATTGTTAAGAGTAAGCTAGACAACATATAGCTATATGCTGACATAGCAGGAACAATAGGCACATAAGCTATCTTCTGAAACAAATATTTAGGCTGTGAAGGTGAATTTCTTCAGGTTTATCAATCTTAATTTTTTTACTTCTGTTGTTTCACGTGAGAACACATTATATCTGCAAAAGGAACCTAGAAATTATTGCTAGGGATTAGGAAATCCATAAAACTGAAGACTTTAGAAATATAATATAAAGGTTGGACTTTCAGAGAAGGACAGATTGTAAAGTGAGCAGATAATGTTTGAGAATTGATCTTGGATTTCCAGACCATAGATGACAAAAGTATGTGCTTAATAAACTCTTGCTGGCTGACTAGCAATAGATAAGAATAATATAGCTTCTTGGTCAGAGATGAAAGGTGCCTAATAAGGTGTAGTCCAGTTATATTTATCTAAAGACAGAAAAGAAACTTAAAGAGCAGGAGGAGGAAAAACTACTGTTCACATGTGTCCTCTAAAATAATAAACCAAAAAAAAAAAAACACCAAATGAGGCACAGAAAGAAAACCCTCCTTGGGATCTTCAAGCAGAGGCCAGAAGAACACTGCTCACGTGCTTTATGGAAGGGGTTCATTTTGTATATGGGTTGTACTAGATGCTCTCTGAAATCCATTCCAACTTCCACATTCTATGATTCTATGGTAGTTTGAACTTGAATGCCATAGAGTCTATTTGGTGAAATTATTGATTGTTCAATAAAGAGGGATTCAATGATCCAACCTGGAAAAAAATTAAAAGATAAAAAAGGGAAATTGTCCAAATTACAGCAAACTGTTGAATGGACAGTTTCCTTAGAGTTTGTCCTTCTTTCTGTCTCTCTGTCTGTCTTTCTCTGTGTCTTTGTCTCTCTCTCTCTCTCTCTCTCTATCTGTCTATCTATCTATCTCATCACTACCTGTAACATCATATTGGTTTCTTCATCTGTAACGTGAAGAAGATTGGACTGGATGGCCCTTCCAATTTTAAATCCATAGTCCTATGAATAATAATGAAGAAACATTAATTCATTATAGACAATATCCAAAAAGGGAATCACTTAAAATGGTGACATAGATGCCTATAAATATGTGCACAGAGCATAGGGTAATAAGTCAAATCAGAGATTTTAACCCAAGGAGGTAAATTCAGATTTATAGATTTCCATGAAACCTGAAAATATGTGATCAAGAATAATAGAAAGGTATATCTTTTTAAGGAATTGATTAGATTAGAACAAAGAAGCAGAAGAGGCCACACTTCTATGAGAAAATCACCAACTTGCAAATGGGAAGATGATGAAAGATGTTGGGAGTCATGATCAGTAGAGTAATAAATGGAAGTGTTATCGTGAAAGCACACTATGGATCAACCAGTAAAATGTAACAAGTTAATTATAAGTTCAGGAAAATAATACAAACTTTGATTGCTTAAAAGCATGATGTTATCAGGAAATTCCAACTACTCAGGTATCTTCTCTAGCTCTCTTCTAAAAGCAAAATGATGGGAGGGGGCAGCTAGGTGGCGCAGTGGATAGAGTGATGTCCCTGGAGTCAAGAGGAGTTGAGTTCAAATCCAGCCTCAGACACTTAATAATTACCTACCCTTGTGACATTGGGTAAGTCACTTAACCCCACCGCCTTAAATAAACAAAATTTTAAAAAATAAAAGCAGAATGAATGATAAATTTCCACCTTCTCATAATGACAATTACATTCTTCAAATCCTCCTCACTTTCTTCAAAAGAAGGAAGTGCTATTCTGGGTTTTTCTACTGATGAATAATGAAGAGTTTGTGGCTAAAGAAGAAATTAAGGAAACTGTAACATGAAGTGAACATTCACTTTTAAAGTTGATATATAGATAGATGAAGAGGAAAGTTTGGGACATTGTTTGATGTAGTATGTAAACTTGAAGAAGGTGGATTTCAAAGCATTCAAAGGAAAGATAAGATCCAAAATTTCACAGGCCAATGGGTATAGAATATTTCCAAGGCTGAAATTTTGATCAAATCTTCATACACATACACATACACATATACATATACACACACACACACACACACACACACACACACACACACACACAGTTCTAATGAGGAAGAAAAAGGAATGCAGACCTAAAATATGCATGCCCAGAGAACTAATAATGATCCCCTTTCATGAGAGTTCTTTGAATGATGATTAGATCCCTACTTGTTGGAAACAGTATAGCATGTAGTCCTTAGTTATAGGTTAGGTTAGATAATTTCCAAAGTTTTTACCAACTTTGAGTTTATATAGTTTTTAAAATGCTGTTTAAATTCCCATTTAACTAATGACTCAAGAAATAGCCATCCAATTGTAATGGTCTGGAATAGAAGATGGCATTGAGGAAGAAGTAATAATTAATTGGAGCATTTATAAGCCCTGATGCAAGTGATCCCTAAACTTTAGGAAACAAAACTTGGTAAGTACAAAGGGATAATGGGAGTGGAATGATGGAAGTGGTTGGCATTTCCATCACTTAAAAGACTCAGGTCTTGTAATAGCAGAGAAGAGGTAGCATTCACTGTACAGAAGCAGACAACATGACACAGATGCAGAATTTTTCTCCATCTCAACTCCTAAATGACATTTCACCCCCTTCAGACACTGATAAGAGACATTGTGAGGATGTTGTTCTTTTGAGAAGAGTCACCAAAAAAAATACCTTACTGACCTGGTTGACAGAAGGTCATATTTTCGGATGTCTCATTTTATATTTCATTATATTTAGAATGCCATCACCCAACTTATTTAGGGTTTTGAAACTGTCCTCTTTATAGCTAATGTCAAAGTTACCTATTAAACTGCAAACATTTTAAAATAAAGATTATATTGTTTCCCATGTACATTTGATTTTGGATCAGGGAGAGGGAAGAGGAAGAGTTCTTTATACAATGGTACAAATCTTCAGTATTTCTTCTCCCCAGTTACTTTTTAGATGTGACTAAATTATTTCCAGTGGTACTATATAAGGAAAGCAGAGCCTTTACATTCCCAGTGCACAAAATTCCAAAGATTAAGGCAAAACCATGATGAAGTAACAAAAATATTGCACTAGTGGCAGGAGATCTGAATTCAAATATCTGCTATATTCTACTATATTTTTCTGTGACATTGGTAGAGAAATTTCACCTTTTTGAGTATGAGTTTTCTATAAAATGAGAGGTTTGGAATAGAGGATCTTTCAAATGTCTTCCAAACTTTAAAAAATGTATCAAATTAGGATAAATCAGATGCATTGAGTAAGGCTTATATTTAAGTAATACTTTTTTTTCCAGTTCTCTCTTTTTTTGCATTGCCAGGTTGAAGACAAACTTAATGGGTCATTCAGAAAACTAAAGATGCTGACTTGACCACTGCTTCAAGGATGGTCCTATAAATTAGTATGAAGTTCTTAGACTCCTGCCTTACCTATCCCTTTTAGAAACTCTAACTTCCTTCAAGAGCATGGTGATGATCAACCTTGATGGACTTGCTCATCTCATCAGTGCAACAATCAGGGACAATTTGGGGCTGTCTGCAATGGAGAATACCATCTGTATCCAGAGAAAGAACTATAGAGTTTGAACAAAGTTCAAGGAGTATTCCTTTTAATTTAGGGAAAAAACTCAGATATCTTATTGTCTGATCTTGTTATCTCTTATACTTTTTACTTCTTCCTTAAGGATATAATTTCTCTCTCATCACACTGAATTTGGATCAATTTACAACATGGGAACAAAATAAAGACTGACAGATTGCTTTCTGTGGGGGGAGGGAAGTAAGATTGGGGTGGAAATTGTAAAAAAAAATTCAAATAAAATCTTTAATAAAATTGAAAAAATAAAAAAAATTTAAAAAGAGCATGGTTACACTATATCTTGCTTCATTCCTGAATTGTTAATGCTCACTTCTTGAAAATTCTCTATTATTTTGTAGATAATTTGTATTTCTTAAGCAATATTCATATTTATACATGCAGTAGAAGGTATGTTTTTTGAGGTCAAGGGCTGTTTCCTTTTGGTCATAATCCCAAGGTCCCAGCACAGTGCTTATAGACAGGAAACAAAATGATTATTGAATTGAATTGTTATTATAAGCAAACTAGAATATCAAGGACTAGTTTACCTATCAGATCTATGGAAAGGGAAGCAGTTTATGACCAAGGAAGAGATGGAGAACATCACTAAAAACAAACTAGATGATTTTGATTACATTAAATTAACAAGCTTTTGCACAGACAAAAACCACTGTAACCAAGATCAAAAGAAATGTAGTAAACTTGGAAAAAATCTTTACAACTAGTGTTTCTGACAAAGGATTCATTTTTAAAATATACAGAGAACTGAGTCAAATTTTTTTTAAAAAACAAGCCATTCCCCAATTGACAAATGGTCAAAGGATATGCAAAGGCAATTTACAGATGAGGAAATCAAAGTGATCCACAGTCGTATGAAAAATTGCTCTAAATCATTACTTATTAGAAAAATGTAAATTGAAGTATCTCTGAGACACCATCTCACACCTCTCAGACTGGCCAATATGACCAGAAATGACAATGATCAATGTTGTAAGGGATGTGGGAAATCTGGGACACTAATACATTGTTGGTGGAGCTGTGAACTCATCCAAACTTTCTGGAGAGAAATTTGCATCTACACCCAAAGGACAACAAAAATGTGCATACCCTTTGATCCATGAAAAAGGGTAAAAACATCACTTGTACAAAAATATTCATAGCAGCCCTGTTTGTGGTAGGAAAGAATTGGACATCAAGTAAATGTCCTTCAATTGGGGAATGGCTTAGCAAACTGTGGTATATGTATGTGATGGAACACTTTTATTCTCTTAGAAACCAGGAGAGATGGGAATTCAGGAAAGCCTGGAGGGATTTGCATGAACTGATGCTGAGTGAAATGAGCAGAACCAGAAAAAACATTGTACACCCTAACAGCAACATGGGGGCAATGATCCACCTTGATGGATTTTCTCATCCCATCAGTGCAACAATCAGGGACAATTTTGGACTGTCTGCAATGGAGAATGCCATCTGTATCCAGTGAAAAAATTGGGGAGTTTGAACAAAGACCAAGGACTATTACCTTTAATTTAGAAAAAAATTGATATTATGTAATCTTGCTATCTCTTATACTTTATTTTTCTTCCTTAAGAATATGATTTCTCTCTCATCACATTCATTTTGGATCAATGAATACCAAGAAAACAATGTAAAGATTGGCAAATTGCCTTCTGTGGGGGGTGGGGGGAGGGAAGCAAGATTAGGGGAAAAATTGTAAAACTCAAAATAAATAAAATCTCATAGTGTAAAAAAAAGAATTGAATTGTTGAAATGAATTCTTTTTATGTAGTAAATTCAGATGAGTCTATTTCATCTAAAAGTGGGAAACTCAAACTGAGTGATTTGAGCAAGACAAAATTTTGGCTTTGAGAATATTCTATACCTGTTGGCCTGTGAAAAATTATTTCAATGCATCTCAGATATTTGTGGTAGTAAAAGCCAGCAGTCAGCTTAGAAATCTGTAGATATTTTGTGATTAAAAAATGAAAAGGAAAACATATGGCTGTTTCCAAATATATGGATGATTGACTGCATTTTTGACTTTTCATCAGATGTTGTGACGTCACCTAGACAGCGCCAAAGATTTGTTTCACTCTTGCACAGGCTGCTTATGTAAATTCTCCTAAATTAGATTGATTAAGTCAGATTCTGCCCTATTATTCCTCTACACACTGGCAGATATTATATTAAACATGTTCAAATATATTACTGAACAGTCCAAGTATTTTCCACCTACCTTCAGGCATAAATGACAGGAGTAGGGAGGTTCAGGAATGTGAGCTGAGCAATAATAATGAGAGCCAAAATTTAATATAATACTTTTAAAATGTGCAAAACACTTTACATATATTTTCACCTTTCTGCTGAGAAGTTACCCAAATTAACTAATAACAAGTGTTTATTACATGCCCACTATGAGTCAGAATGCTGGGGTTTGGGGGGGAGGGAGACAAGTGAAAGAAAAAAATTAAACAATCTCTGTCCTTGAGAACTTCTTGAAATTCTGTATTCTTAATGTCAGATCATCTGTTGATTTATTTTGGTGCCCCAAACTTACTTCTGGATACTTCCCTAAAGCTACCTTTGTAGGCCCTCTGCTTCTTCACTATTATGTTGATGCCTGCTCTGCCTGTTAAAATCTCACAGCAACAAGAAGACATCTGTATCCCTGAACACCTCCTGGTTAATGGAAATATGCACATGTGAAGCTGATGGCAGCCAAAGAGGAGAAAATGAGCAGCATAAAAGGAAAGGAAATGGCATCCCAAGTTGTCATTTTTGAAATCCAACTATATGTTGATTGATGTATCTGACATTTTTAAAGTTCTGTCACAGCTGAAATATAAAGTTGTCTCTGCACCAGATATTGATGGATATTCTAAAATATGGAAGTGGTAGGACAAGTCACTTTTCCCACCTTAGGATGAAGAGAATATCTCAGAAACTAAAGGGAGGAAGAGGAAAGAAGGGTCAGATAGCATACATTGATAAAAAACGGTTTCTCATTGATGTGCCCCCACTACTGAGCTAAGAAAATAACGATGAGTTTTCTAAACCATCTGTTAATGGATCCCTTTCACATATGCTGAGAGCCCTACAATTACTTGTCATCGCCAACCAAAATCACATTGACCCTGACTTATAGATGTGAAAACAACAGCTTTTATTCCATAAAAATCTATTGATGAGCTGAACTAGTATTGATATAACTGCAGTCAAAGTAACTTACAGTCTCTAAAAAAGGTGTGTATTTCATTAATGACATTTACAGTAGCCCATCAATATGAGAGAGGCATTATTAGTAGCTAATTAACCATTTTTATTAACATGAAAGTAAAGTAAAATCTAAAATTAAGTGCTAAGAATATAAAACACAGCAATAACCTACTTATATGTCAAGGGATTCTTTTTTGCTTCTTTTAAATTGAAATTGTTGATAGAAAAAAATTGAAGAGAGTTGAAAGGAAGCTCCAAAAGTCATTTAGTTAGTCCAACTGACTTAACAAAATTATGCCAAACAAGATGAGGGAATGGATTTAAATTTTTATAGAGAAAAAATCTTTTCATTCTACCATTATCCATCAGTAAATATTTATCAAGTACCTACCTTAAGCACAATGGATAGGACACTGAGTTTGGAAAAAGATTCATCTTCTTGAGTTCAAATCTAGCCTCAGTCACTTACTAGTCATGACCCCTGAGCAAGTCACTTAAATCTATCTGCCTCCATTTCTCATCTGTAAAATGAACTGGATAAGGGAATGGTACTCTTTCCAAGAAAATACCAAAATGAACTCATAAAGAGTCATACGTGACTGAAAATGACTGTGGACCAGGTACTATATTGGACTCTGGGAAGACAAGGCAAAAATGAAAGTCCTTCCCCTCAGAAACTTTTACATCTTATTGAGGAAGACAATATATCCATATAGCTACAAAATAGAATCAAGGTGATTTTTTTTTTTGATGGTGCAAAGGCAAAGTAACTGGAAGAATCAGGCAAGGCTTCCTGGAGAAGAGGTACCTGAATTGAGACTTGAAAGAAATGAGAGATTCTAAGAGTTAAGTGTATTCTAGGCATAGGGAGCAGCCAGTACAAGATCAGAGATAGAATGAGGGTCACATATGATGAACAGAATAATGTTTAATAATTCCCAGTGCTAAGATCCCTATTATATTCACTTCTACTCTGATTTAAAGCAATTTACATTTTTAAAAATCCCCAATCTTAGCAATATTAACATTTTAGCTTCCAGATTCTGAGAGTGAAATTTGTGGGAGAAAGAGCTGGAGATGGTGGAAATACTTGAACATGGTAAGCAGGAAAAGAATGCAATATAGGTAACTTGGAGAGATTTGGACAAGTGAAATAATTCAGAAGCGAAATTGAGGAAGGAGAAATTTAGCAAAATGTGGAGGCAATTGAAGCAAATTTAAAGGAGAGAAATATATAGGTCTAGTCAAAGACAAATAAGGAAGATATATAAATAATAAAAAAGCATTAAAGAGTAGAACCTGAAGGAAACTCAAGAAACATAAAAAGACCATTGTTAGGTAACAAAAGAAAAATGGAAGTTGAGGGTTAAATAAGTGTATAGAGTGAATTGTTATAGGATAAATTAGATACCAATAGTTACAGATTTTTATAATTTATAAGTGAAAGTTTTAAGATTTAGGTATAAACACCTACAAATAATTTTCAGACATAAAATTTAAAAATCTCAATCATTATGGAGGGCAGGGAAATGGTTGCATCAACTTACAGTAAATGTGTGATATTTGTTCTTTTGCCACTGTCAAAAGATTATCTGTGTTCCAAAGATAGACTTCTCTAACTCATGGAGAAGATGGCAGGGACTGAAGAACTCTCCATAGGGAAGGCTATTAGGAATATGAAGGGTTCCTAAATAAAACAGGATTAAGGATTCTGTATAGAAAAAAAAATCCTCAGGTGGAAGAGGGGAGACTTGATGCCTATCAGGGTGATGGAAAATGAAGGTGGCCTATATAGAAGAGAAAAGGAAGGAAAAGTAGAGTTGTCTAAGGAGAGTTTCGAAACAGATGGGTCTGAACAGAGAGAAATTGCTTATCCTACAAATAATGAAATAGTAAAGACACAGAAATAATCAGGCACAAAAAGGATAGAGGAAAAAGAAAGATTAAGAGTAACTGATGATATCCTCCTCTGAAAAGGACTGAGGAAGGCTGGCCTGAAAAAAAAAAAAAGAAGTTTGTTGTCTTTCTGGGAAAAGTATCCAACACATAAAAGAAAGCCTCCTAAGGCTCATCAAAACAGTTAGCTACCCACTTCTAGGGATTCACATGGGAACAAATAGTACCAGTAGAAGGAACCTAAAGAGTATTGCCAATGATTGATGGCATCTTGAGCAAAAAACTGAAGACCACAGAGGGCAGAGGTTATTTCTTCCTCTGAGAAAAATTAATTTGGGAAGTCAACAAGTCATAAGAAAGCTATGAGAATAATACAAGTTAGATTTCTAGCACAGTATTGATGGATTTCTGGACAGCAATAGAATACAACAGAGACAAGTAAAAATGTATTTACCCAGATGTCTTACAACTTTATTCCAAAGATCTTTAAACAAAAAGGATATGGAAAGAAGAAGACTGTCTATGTATATGATGCAAGTTAGATTCTAGGTGAGTATGGTTGATGGCATCTTGAGCAAAAAACTGAAGACCACAGAGGGCAGAGGTTATTTCTTCCTCTGAGAAAAATTAATTTGGGAAGTCAACAGTCATAAGAAAGCTATGAGAATAATACAAGTTAGATTTCTAACACAGTATTGATGGATTTCTGGACAGCAATAGAATACAACAGAGGCAAGTAAAAATGTATTTACCCAGATGTCTTACAACTCTATTCCAAAGATCTTTAAACAAAAAGGATATGGAAAGAAGAAGACTGTCTATGTATATGATGCAAGTTAGATTCTAGGTGAGTATAGCTCAGATAAGAAAGAATAGCATCTGAGAAAGACAGGAGTTTAACTGGAGTTCTACTCCCCCTGCCCTAAAAATAAAAGAGTCAATACTAAAATCCATGGGCTGCAGGAGTCTATACATAGATGCCTAAAGTCTAGGCTACAAATGAGAGTAAATAGAAACCCTAGAGTAAGAGGGTAAATTTGTTCTCATAGGTATCATTGAAACTTGGTGGAATAAAACTTATTACAGGCTTGTGTCTCTTGGGGGGGGGTGCCATATTAGAAAAAGGACAAATATAAAGATTGTATTTAGGGTTTCATTGCTTAGTAAGGTGGCATACTCATGTGAGGAAATTCAAGAATGGAAAAAGGGACAATCCATGCAGAATATTTAGGTCAAGATCAGGAAGGGAGAAAAAAATTATTTTGTTACTTTAGTATACTTAGAAAAAGTATGAGGGAAAAAATGAGCTAGATGAGGAGTTTGGAAAATGGATACCAAGTTTGGCACAGAGGAATGATATAGCAGTAATGTAAGACTTAAATCTCTCAGGGTGGTTAGGTAGTACAGTGGATAGAGCAGCCAGCCCTGGAATCAGGAGTACCTGAGTTCAAATCCAGCCTCAGACACTTAATAATTGCTGAGCTATGTGACCTTGGCCAAGTCACTTAACCCCATTGCCTTGTCAAAAAAAAAGATTTCAATCTCTCTCTCTCTCTTTCTCTCTCTCTCTCTCCTCTGTCTCTTCCTTCTCTCCTCCCCCTTCTCCTTCTCTACTTCCCCTAATTTTGACACTGGTCAAGTCCACATCCCTGTTTGGCTCAGTTTCCTCTTTTGTAAAATGAGCTGGAGAAGGAAATAGAAAAACACTCTAGTATCTTTGTCAAGAAAATTCCAAATGAGGTCACAAAAGAGCAGGACACAACTTAAAAGAAGTGAACAGTAACAAATTTATCTTGCATGTAGCATATTTGTACTTATTTCTTTGTTTGTCTCCCCCATTGGATTGTGAACCTTTTGAGGGTAGGGACTAGTCTTTTGCCTATTTTTACACCCCCAAAATTTAGCACAAAATGGGACACATAGTAGGTGCTTAATAAATATTTGTTAATTGATTCGTTGTAAAAGAGAAAAAAAGTATAAAAGAAAGCACCAAAGTAAAGTTTATTATAGAGGAGAAGAAATCTGAGCAATGTCTGACATGTGTCCTAGATTTGGGGAAAACTGATGAGTTTAAAAGGAAAGATAGGTAGGGGCTCATGTAGTAAAATAAATGACTTGAAGTCAGAGCAGGAGTGATAGATAACTCAAGAATAAAATTCCAAAAGCAAAGAGAGAAACAAGGAGGGGGAAATTTGGATTTTTCTGAAAGAACAAAAGTATATTCACTAAAAAGCAATGATTAAGATCCAGGAGAGTTGTATGTAGCCCAAATCAAGTCTGTCTGATTTCATTCCCTTATTTAATAAGATTACTGAGCCAGAGATTAGAGGAATATTATGGATATAGTTAATCTTGCTTTTAGCATATCTTTTTTAAATTTTTATTTATTTAAGGCAATGGGGTTAAGTAACTTACCCAAGGTCACACAGGCAGGCATTAAGTGTCTGAGGTCAGATTTTAAACTCACAAAGTTGAGTTTTCCTGGCTCCTGACCCAGTTCTCTAGTCACAATGCTACCTACCTGGTCTGTATTTTATATTGATAAAATCATTAGGAGTCACTAATCTGGAAGGTATAGATAACACATTGAATGACAAAGCTTAAATCTAAAGGAATTTTAACAGCCTGGAGCACTAGACAATCTATTAGGATGAAATTTAATAGGGATAAATGTAAAATATTGCACTTGGGTATGAAAGCATAAGAGGTTGATCCAGAAGTTCTCTGTAATATTATTGTGGAGATACAGGGGTTGGAAGAAATGGAGGTCCCTTTCAATATCAAATTGTGTAATTCTGTGAAAATTAGAATAGATAATTCAGGTATTAGTAAATTCCCCATTACTGGAGGTATTTAAATGGAATCTGGGCAAGGATGGACTGTAGGAAATACTAACCAGCTAATTATTCACTTTTCTTTCTTATGAAAGCCATTTGTTAAATTCTCAGTGTTAGAATTTATGCATTATAAGGGCTTAATTTATTATTTTATTGATTTTTAGAATTTAAAAAATTAATAATGCAGATTAAACTTAAAAGTTCACATACTTACATTTAGAGGGGCAAAGTAGAGACTGTTTGTTAAATATTACGAACCCTGCCTATTGCTCTATAAATATTGCTTGAGCTCATCTAGAAAGCCATAGAAGGTTCAAGTAACAAAATCATTGCCAGTGACTTTAGAATCAAGAACAATAATGCATAAACCAGACTAGAATTTATTTAGTGTTTGCAAAGTGCTTTCCATCTATTATCTCATTAGAACTTAAAAGACAAACTCTTTAGCTGAGGGACCACTTACTTAGAGGGTATGTTGTAGCAGGGGTTCAGATGCAGGTTTCCCTACAAGATCTTCAGGGTTTCTTCCAACTCTGAGATTCAATATATATAGTTATGTGTAAGGGCTAAGGGATCCCTAGGTAGAAGTAGATATTAGCATTTCCCCTAGCCTTCTGATAGTGCATTAACACAGATTATTTCTATCAGAGTAGATTGTTGAAGATAAAATATAGGACGGATATTTTTCAATGATGTTAAAAAGCACTGCAGTGATGAGTTTGGGTGGCTAAGGGCAAAGAATAGGCTTTTAAAAAGACTCTCACTTAAAATGAAAGGCTCCAGAAAAAATGAGAATTGGAAATGATCACAAGAGTTTGACTATCTAGTCAAACTCAAATGGAGTGAAAATATCCCCATACAACATAACCAGTAAATATCTATTCTACATCTAAGATCTCCAGAGATGGCAAACTCATCACCAATGGATGGATAGATGGATAAATAAATGGATGGATGGATAGATAGATAGATAGATAGATAGATAGATAGATAGATAGATAGACAGATAGATGGATGGGTGGGTAGATAAGGAAGGAAGGAAGGAAGGAAGGAAGGAAGGAAGATATGCTTTAGCATAGAGTGAAAAAGGTTAGAACCTATCATAAAAGACTGGTATCCAGCAAGATAAGGTGAAATCTGACTTAATTGGAGCTGAAATAGCCCTGGGTGAAGTCCAGTGAATATCAATGCAAAATATGCCATGGAGAAGGTTGGGAAAAGTTAGTCCACTTCACCTTTGAACAGTTCTTATAGTTGGGAAGTTTGGGAGTTTTTTCTTTATATCAATTCTAAATTTGTCTCCTTGACACTTAGGAATCTGTGCTAGAGCCAGATCATGAAATAAACAGCAAGAATAAACACACAAGATTTGAGTGGGAGTAGTCAGCAAGGTGAGTAGGGGGAGAAGAGGACAATTTCTTCCTGTACTGGTGTTTCCCTATACATGAGGAGTATACATGTATCTGAAGGTCATTAACTACTGCTGAGAATGTGAAAAGCTGAGAAATCTTAAGAGCTCAAATGGTTAGTAGTCACTGCTAATTGACAATGTTCAGAAAAAGTCATCATAACATTATGAATTTAACTTATAGATCAATTAGGAGAATCCAACTCATATAATTTCAGATTAAATCCATTTAGTGCACCTATCCTTTCAAAACTTCTGTTACACACTGGCATTAAAAAGTCAATGATGAAACAATGCCAATGACCTGTGATGCATAAAGTGTTCATTAAAAATCTATTTTTGCAATTTTATTACCTTGTCCATTTTCAGTTTAATTGTTTTGAAGTTTGATCTTCTATTTATTTTTACTTGGGGTATATTTGTAATTTACTTTTCTTTGCTTTCCCCTCCATCACTAACAGAATAACCTGCACTTACCTGTTTGTTAAAATAAGGCTTTTTTTTTGGCACCAGATTGACATAATAACTAGAATCATGCCATTTGCAATTCAGAGTTTTGGATTAGGTATTGCTCTCTCCAAAAGTGCTCCGCAGACTTGCCAATACTCCTTATAGATATAACCTTATAGCTATAATTGAAAGGCATTATGACTCTGGAGAAACAAGATTTTAGGTTTACAACTGTTTTATTCCATAAACTAAAAATAAATAAATAATAAGAGATGCACAGGATAAAAAGCAATTGGGGGACAATTAGCAACTGAGGAACTCAAAAAAACCTATAGGAGTTGACATCAGAGTTGTGTATTGACATAAGTAGGATTTCTAAGAGAGAGAGAGATGAAAAGATTGAGTTTTCCAAGCTCTGGAGATGATAGCCTGTGCAAAGGAAGGGAGATAAGGAGCATGATGTTCTATTCAAGCTGGGATGTTTTGGTAAATATTTAACAATTGTCTCTCCAAGGGGAAAAATGCACACATGATACATTTTTAAGCTTAATCAGCGTTATCAGCATTTTCTTCTTCACTTAAGTCTAAACAATCAGGAAACAATGAGTCAAGCCTTGATTTGTCCTGATTAGTAGCATTTTCTGATTTCAGAGATATAAATTCTTAGGCACACCTTTGTGCAAGTAGCACAGTTTGGCTAGAATGTAGATTCATGAGAGGATTAATGTTGAGCTCAGGCTGTAAAGAAGGTCTTGAACTTGCTGGTGAAAGACTTTTGAAACCAAAGACCACTATCAAATTTCTCCTGTAACCTAGAGACCAAGGATCCATTTCTTAATATTTTAGATTCTCAATCAGCCTCAGTAGAAAAAAAAAAAAAGAAATTACAACACATCTGAGGTAATTTTTCCCTTATTCTCCTTATTCTTTTGCTTTCCATGGAAATTAGCTTGTCCTGTTTACCCAGCATTCTTCCTTAACCTTCAGGCTGTCCTTACTTCAGCAGCATTTCTCCTTTAGAAGATACATGTTTACTTAGATAAATTTAATTTGCTCTTTGTTAATGTGTGCCCATCTTTACTTGCTCTATTACATTAAACTAGAAATAGAGTTACCCAAAAAATCATCTTGCTAGAAATCATTCATAAGCTATCAACAAGGGAATACATTTACCAATTTCCCCTCTACTTTATAACCAGCTTCTGTGCTAACTTGACCTTTACCTAAACAGGACTATAATTGCTGTTAAGATTATATAATTTACAATAACAACAAAAAATTACTTTTGAGGAACTGCTACTGGGCCCGAATGTCTTCCAGCCATTAAATGCATCATTCATCTTGAGAAGAAAATTATTCTTATCCACTTCGACATTTTTAACATAAACTGTAGTACTCTCTGTTGGCACTTTTTTACGTACCCATTAATCTCAATAGTAAAGCATAAGTCTCACCCACCTATTCTCTGAAGTTTGGATGTCACTACTGTGTACAATAAAAATTGTATATTCATGAACTCCATTTGTTTTATGTCCTTCTCTCTGTCAAAGTCTCCCAAGCAGCATATGCTTTGCTCTGTAGAGAATAAAATCAAATTTGTCTGTCTTGTCATATTGTCATCAAAGTGATAGTATCACAATTAGATTAACATTTTGTGAAGGAGCTGAAGGGAGGGAAATGAAATAGGAGCACATTATAATAAAATCCAGTTAACCCTTTCTGTAACAAATTCCCCTTTTTCCCCGACGCTCCAGGAGGCAAAGAAGGCAATCAGAATTGACAATTGGTGACACTGTCCAATTTTCATCTTCTGGGTTGGATTCAAATAGGTCAGTTGGTAGGTTTTTGAGGTTTGTTTTTAGTTGAAAGGTCTCCTTATTAAGATTTTGTGAAAACACTTTTGAGGGATGAGAGACTTCTTTAAGCAAATCAACTTGGAATTTCCTGATTTAAAATTAGTCACTGTCAGTTGGTTACAATCAATTTAGCACCTACTCTAATAACAATCATTGAAGATTTAGAGATAATTCTAAAAAAAACTTTTATACCATGTATGGGACAACTCCCCTGAAATTCATAAAAATAAAAAAATAATCCTTTAGTACTGCAAAGAATTTTCAACTCAATCATACTACTATCTCTCAAAAGTAATTGATAAATAGTATTATAAAATTATAAATCTTGAAAAACTCAAGGAATTAACTAATCCATTCTGTTCTCACAGGAAGGCTACAGTCAGATCATCTAAAAACCACAGATAGGGCGTCAACCTTCCAAATATCCTGAAAAAAATGTTTCTAATTCTTTCAAATCCTTCAAATCAACCAACAGACATTTTGAGGAATTCTACACTAAAGGAGTTCTTAGAGATTTATTAAAACCTAAAATCTTCAGTTTACACTTAAGAAAACTGAGATTCATCAAGATGCAGTGACATGTCCAAGGTTACAAAGCTAATTAGTGGTAGAGCTGGGAACGCTCATTTTCAAGAGTAATAGTTTCATTACATCACAGTTTCCATTTACTCATTAAATGAGAACTTAGAGAACCCAGGTTCAGATTCAACCTCATGCTTAAAATCTGTGAGACATTTGGTAAAAGTCATATAACTACCATGGGCCATACTTCCCTCATTAAAAATTAGATAGCCTCTGAGGTCTTGAATAGCTTTAGATTTATGATTCTTTGCAGTATCTATATGTACTATAGTAGATAATGTGGAAGAGACAAAAAAAAAGGGCTGAACTATATTATGGCCAATATTCCCTTCTAGCTATAATATTCTATAAAATAAATAAACAATATGGTCATTGCCTTTAAAGATCTTATTGGAAGACTAGACAATCATGAATAAAGGTCAATGAAAATGAAGCCATGTTGGAACTTCTCCAAAGACCTGAAGGTGCCAGCAATGAATGCTTTAATTATATTTGGGAAATGAAGACATTTGGGATACAGTAGGATTTAAAGTTAGGATAGGCCATCATGATGATCCAAAAAGACTAAATGTAAAATTTTTAAATGATTTTAAAGTTGGGTCTTAAAGAAAATTAGTAACTAACCAATACCTCACCTTTAAGTGTTTCTCCTTCAGAATTTCCTTTCTTTGTGTATTTGATTTGATAGATTGAAATGAGTCTTAAAGGTTTTCTTCAGAAAAGGATCTATCATGCATTATGTAATAATACACAAAACTATGGTATTCTCAACTATAGAGATTATTAAAAAAAATCACTGAATAGTGATGTCAGGGAATGTTTTAAAGAAGTTTATCTAAGATGTTTCTCTGTTCTTGCCACCAAAGTCCTCAGAAATATAAAATGGTTTAACATCAGAAACATATATGATTTTATTAATGGAAATTACATTAAAGAAAATGAATTACCATCTCCCTTGATGCTGCATCCCAAGGATCACAGGTCCTTTCCATTTGACTTGCAACTGAAACCTCTTATATGTTTTGTTGCCCCACATTAGAATAGGTGCTCTTTGAGAGCAGGGACTGACATGGTTTTATCTTTGCATCCCTAGTGCATAGTACAGGGCTTTACATATAATAATCACTTATAAAAATGCTTATTCATTTATTCATTCATCAGTGTCTTAGAAAGTATTCATCTTCTAACATCACCTTAGGACTAGAGAAGGTCAATCCTCTCCAGGAGAAAGAAAAAGGGTCTGAATAGGGATCTGAGGAAATGTAAATCAGAAAGCCGAATCAGGTCAGAACCAGAGTTTATCTAGAATGCATAAATCTAAGGCTCTGAAATTTAAGCAGGAAACCAATGGTAGCAAAGGAGATGGGAAGAACAATAAATAAGTATCTGATCAGAAGCTAAGAGTACAGGCAGCTGATTTTTTTTATTATAACCTATCTCCTCAAATTTTTCATTTTTTACAGTGATTATGGACATTTCCTGATCTCACCAAGCACTTCTGTATTAGTATTTTTGCAGGTCAGGAATACTAAGTCTCATACTGAGTCAGCTGTGCCAGTAAAGCAATGGATTTGGATACCATTGTTCTGCCAGAATGCCTCACTAGACCTTGAATAAGTGACATGTCAAGACAGCATTTGTGGGAAGCCTCTACAATTCCAGGGCAAGCAAATTGTGCTTTGATCATTCTTAAATCATCCTCCTCACAGCTGTCAAGCTGATATTCTTAGAGAAAAGATCTAACCATATCATTTTCCTTCTCAAGAAGTTATATTCCTTTTTGGAAATGTTGTCTCCTCTCTTAAAGTGTAACTTATTTGAGGATAGAAATTGGGTTTGCTTTTGATTTTTAACCCCTAACACTTGACATAGTCTTTGGTACATAGTAAGCATTTAATACATTTTTGTTAATTGATTGATTTTGTGGAGGACGGATTAGAAGGGAAAGAGAGTGGAAACAGGACAACCTAGAAATAAGGGATTAGGGACAAGGGGAATGCATGTAATACATGCAATACATAATATATGCTATTATACGTAATCAAGGGGCAATACATGTAAGAAATATGAAGATGGATAGTGAATTTGTGACTGAAGGAAGGCAGATTAATGTTAAAGATGTGGAGACAAAATCAATGAAATTCGGCAGATGATTGGGACATGGGAGGTCACTGTCAAAAGAGGTAGAATCAAAAATGATCCTAAGGTTACAAACTTAGCTATCTATAAGAATGTAAGTTTCCTCACTAAAAATAGGAATATTTGAAAGAAGGACCAGTTTAGAAAGGACGACAAGAGTTCATTTTTGGTTTTGTTTTTTTTAATTTTTACCAGATGTACAAGAAGAGATGTTTGGTAAATGGTTAGTTGATGGTACAGAAATTAAAATTTAGTAGGATTTCAATTGTAGATTAAGTGATCATATATGCAAATTGTTTTGCAAACCTTACTGCATTATATAAATATGATGTATTATAATTATAATAATTATTAGAAAGATTATGGCTAGAGATATAGATTTGGTAATGATCTATAAAGAGATGACACTCAAATAATTACCACAAAGCAGAATGAGTATAAAGAAAGAAGTATCAGAGTCCAGGATGGGGGTTAGGGGGGTGGGGAAACATACATTCTCTGGGATAAGAGATGGACCATGATAAGCATAAAAACCATGGAAATGGCAACACTCCTCAGATCTCTTGTCCTTTTTTCAACCTAACCATCTTTGCATATATGTGTATATATGTATATACATATATTCACACATATTTGTAATTATATATGTATATATCTCTATATAGTCTCCCTTGTTAAAATGTTATTTCATTGTCATCTTACTTTTTTTTATTTGTATCCCCAGAACTTATTATGCTTTACACATACTAAGCATTTAATAAATGCTTTATTCATTTGTTCATGATCCAACAAAGGCAAGAAAGAAGAAACAGTCACATAGGCACATAGGTTGGAGGAAAACCAGAATAGGATAAAATGGAAGCCAATGAGAGAAGAGATTTCAAGGAAGAAATTGGAGGAGCATTAAGAATAACCAAAATTACAGAAAGCTTATAAAGAACAAAAATTAAGAAAATGCTATCTGAATTTTCTATAAAGAAGTTTCTGATAACATTGAAGTGAGCATTTAATTTAATTTGAGTGATGATTGGAAGCTAGAGTACAAGAGATTATAAAGTGAATGGGAATGGGAGAAAATGAAGAAAATGACTGGTTGGTGTAGTGTGTTTTCTCCCTAGAGTCTTACTGTAAAAGGGAAATGAGACACAGAACAATAATTTGAGGAGGTGTTAGAGTCTGAATGAAATGATACAAACAGGAGTATGCTAGTATATATTTAACAACCATGTCTCTGCCCAGAAAATATATGTAAAATATACTTTTAAAGCTTAACCTGCATAATTGATAACTAATCAATTATTTTCTAAATTTTAGGCAATTAACAAAACAATAAATCAAGCTTTTATAGCATTTGCCAATTTCTAATGTATAAATTCCCACACTGAAAATTTAACAACTGGCACTATCTAGTCTGAACTGTCTCCAGCTTACTGCTAATATTCCTGATTCTGTTTGCAAGTAGTTAGTGGTGGAAGAAGCTAGGGAATAGCCTATCCTGAAAGAGTATGAATGAGAAAAAGAGCAAGATTCTTTAAAAAAAAAAGAGGGGAAGAAATTTGAAGCAAAGAAATAGATATTGACCTTGGAGAAAAGATAGACTAACTCAGGGGCATCTAGGTGGCGCAGTGGATAGAGCACTGGCCCTGGAGTCAGGATTACCCAAGTTCAAATCCCGCCTCAGACACTTAATAATTACCTAGCTGTGTGGCCTTGGGCAAGCCACTTAACCCCATTGCCTTGCAAAAACCTAAAAAAAAAAAAAAAAAGATAGACCAACTCTTCCTCAAAGATTGGTATAAAGAAAAGAGGATGGATAAAAATGTAGATTTTTTTGATATGAAGTAGGGAGGAAAGCTTGTTTTGGATGTCTTTTAGTGTCAATAAAATAGAAGATAAAACATCTACTAAGAGAGAAAGAGAGGCAGAAACAGATAGAAGGATTAGAGAGACAAAAGACAGAAAGGTATCAGTTACCAGGGGTGACTCACTAAATTATATTTTCTGGAGGGTATTCAGTCTAGCTCAGAATATAAAAGGATTAGGGAAAAATGGTCTTCCACCTCTATATAATTTCTGGGTTATGCTATTTAGGTTTTATA
Organism: Macrotis lagotis; assembly: GCF_037893015.1. Taxonomy (NCBI): domain Eukaryota; kingdom Metazoa; phylum Chordata; class Mammalia; order Peramelemorphia; family Peramelidae; genus Macrotis; species Macrotis lagotis. The sequence goes on from NC_133659.1 coordinate 121,628,862, forward strand.
AGACTACCCTGTCTTTGAGAGGTTAGTTAATTTGGTATTTCAAAACACACTAAACCAGGACTTCATGATTTATGTTAATATCAGCCTCACTCCAGCTTGCCACCCTTGTCCAGAGTGATCCAAACTGTATCAGAAAATAAATTGGAGAAATGTGTATTTGAGATAGAGTGGATAATATTCTTGTGATATGTAACAGGTCAATGGTAAGTCTGTATGGAACCATGAATGTAAAAAGGAATAATGTAGAGAAAATCTACTGCTTCCACAGATGATTTGTAGTGGTTCCTTAATTTTAAAGGAATTCTTTAACTCTTTTTTTACCAAGTTCAATTTCTTTATTTTTCATCTCACAGAACTGTTCAAATTCCCCAAGTTTTCCAAACATAAAAAGCACATTTAATGACTTGATTGACTTTAGCCTCGAAAAGATTGCCTGAAGAAGTTCACTGTAGAGACTTAATCAGACCTAATTCCATAAAACTCCCAGAGGTCCCCAGGCCCACCATAGCTAGGGCCAGAATGCAGGAGGGTCTGGGAATTCACAAGTCAGAAATAGCTTGGATGCAGAGCAGGATGAAAGAAGCAATTGGTCTGGGCATGGATGCAGGGAATGTTATTGCTCCCTTACCCACAATAGCAGACTGTCAATGTAGCTCTACTCCCGGGTAGTATTTTCTTCCTAGGCAGCAAAGGTGAATCAAACAGTAGGGATGGAATTGAGCCAGGTGTCCTTTGTTATGCAACCAGCTCTAGAGAAGAACTGGGAAAATGCTAGGAAGGCTACTAAAACTTTGGCCCACACTGAAAGGAAGAGCTGATTTACTCATGTTGACAGATAAGCTTTGGCCAGTTGGCAATCATCTAGGCAAATGAAGATGGGCAAAGCCAACCTCTCCAAGAACTGATCCAGAACCATCAGTATAAAGCTTTTCCAAACCAAGTGCTGACTTGGGGTCAGGTAATGTTGACATATTCTATCATGATTCTTTGCCCTTATTGGACCCAGAAAAAAAATGAATATCACTTTCGGTTCAAAAATAGTATTTAGGGGCGGCTAGGTGGTGCAGTGGATAAAGCATCAGCCCTGGAGTCAGGAGTACCTGGGTTCAAATTCGGTCTCAGACACTTAATAATTACCTAGCCATATGGCCTTGGGCAATCCACTTAACCCCACTGCCTTGCAAAAAACCTAAAAAAAGAATAGTGTTTATTTCTGAAAGAAGTGCTCCATATGGTCCAAGGTTTCTTCGTGAAAGAGGGGGCTATAGAAAGCACAAAGGATACCTTTGATTTGTATTTAACAAAAATGACCATTTTATATGGGTTGTACTGAACCATGAATCCCAGAAAGATATGCTTGACCTCAGAAAGAATAAGGGAAGAAGGAGAAAGAAGTTGCAATGTGATTGCCAAGAACTTTTAGCACCCCTCTGATAGAGGAAGCTTAGTCTGCATGCTGTTTTGAGCTCTAGTTGCTCACTGTAACTGCCACATGAACCATCAATTGGCTATATCTTTTTTTTAATCATGTCTTGATCATCATGACCCTGTTTGGGGTATTCTTTGAAAAGGTACTAGATGATTTGCTATTTCCTTCTCCAGCTTATTTTGCAGATGAGGAAACTGAAGCAAACAGGGTTAATTAATTTGCCCAGAGTCATACAACTAGTGTCTAAGGTCAGATTTGGACCCAGGAAAGTGAGACTGTGCCTTCAAGTCCCAGAGCTTGGTGTTTTCTTTCTCTCTTTCTGCTCTCTACAAATCAGCAAATGTACCCTGAAGCACAGTTAACTTCTCCGATGTCTGTAGCAGCTGCCACCAGAGTTCTCTAATCTTTGGAGTCCTCTCCTAGAGCAGAGATAGGGAGAGCAAGGAGGTCAGTCCTTGTCAATGATCATATTTTTTTTCCTGAGGAATTAGGGAAAATTGCAATATTCTACCTCTAGGTAGGTTAACTCTGTTGAGCATGCTTCAAGACCAAGCAAAACCAATCACTACTGAGGAGAGAAAAAGGGTCTGAAACAGTCCAGGCAAATAGAAATCAAAAAACTTGGCTAGGAAGGTCCCAGGATTTATAGAATTCTAAAACCTCTAAGGGTTTGAGATGGAAGTATGAGACTGTCTTTCAAGAGATTCAAAGTTCACAGATTACTAGTAAATTAGGAGACTTTATACAGGGAAATTAAAAGGTAATTAAAAGAGAGAAAACACTGGAATTAAGAGAGGTTGGGAAAGCTTCCTATAGGAAGAACTTGGGACTTACAAGAAGCCTGTGAAACAAGTAGTTGGAGTGAAGAAGGGAAAGTACTCCAAGATTGAGGGACAACCAGAAAAAATGTCCTTAAGGAGTTTAAATACCACAGTGGAAGACATGTATACATAGAAACATAATTGTATACACTCACAGGATATATCTTGTATAGATACAAGATAACTGGGGTTGGCAAGGTACTAACAACTGGGGTTATCAGGAGGGACCTCAGGAAGGTGGTGCTTAAACCAAGAAAACGGAGATTGTAAGAGATGAAGGTGAGGTAGGAAAATGTATCAGGGATGGGGTCAAAAACACTGAGATTGATGTGTTGGGGACTAGTAAATGTGCAGAGAATGAATTGAAATGTTTGACTACTTCAAATGTGCCATGACAAAATGCTGAGGAGCCTGCTTCCATGTGAGTCATGATGATATGGAATGGAAATGATGTCTTAGACTGGATCATGTGTAGACATTCTGTTAATACTTCTGGTGTGTAAGCCATCTGGTCTCCACAGTGTCTGAGTTTTGCAGAAATAGCAGAAAAGTCCCAATTGGGCATGAATGAGGTGACACCAAAGTTATGTAAAAATTGAAATAAGTTTGGAGCCTACACTTATCAGAGACCAAAATAGTCTGGGATAGAGTCCGCCTGCCCAAATACTTTGGGAGAGTATTATATATCTTGCTATATCTTAGAATAAAATATATCTGTGATAAAACTAATTGATATTAAGTGGTGATTAGTGGATGCCCAACATTACAGAAATACACCCAGTGGGGGTTTGAACCAAAGGAATTAGGGAAGGCACTCATAAATCTTTCATGGTACCCTAGAAAGGCGAGAGACACGTGTAGTCTCGTTGACCCTGGAAGAATGATCCTCTTGCAAAATTACTATACTGAGGCTGAAGTGTTATGTTTGAGGAACAGTAAGAAGACCAGTTTAGCTTGAATGCAGAAAGAGTGAAAGGGAGTAATGAATAATTTGATTAAAAGGTAGGTTAGAGCCTAATTATTAAGGGTTTCAAGTGATGATTTATTGAGTGACATGGTCAGATTTACATTTTAGGAAAAATCACTTTACCAGCTCTGTGAAGGATGAATTGGAAAGAGGATAAAGAATAATTCAACAGAAAAAAGTATAAAATTTGTTATTGGCAATATATAATGCATATTATATCACAAATACACACATAAATCTTTGAAGTTTTTACTCTGCAACATTATGTCAATTTCATGTAATTATATTTCCTGTTTCAACACACAGATATTATATGTGCATATGACAGAATATTGATGGAATTCATATCCAAAAAGAGTTCAGTATGCTAAAATAATAGGTTAAATTTAAAAACTGATCATGGATTAAAACAAGAAGTAAGGGAATAAAAATATTAAGAAAGCACCTTCTATGAGCTAAGTACTACGGTAAATGTTTTACAAACATCTTAATTGAGCTTGTTCTTGCAATTATTATTCCCATTTGACAGGCAAGGGAAACTGAAATAAGAAGAGGTTAAGGGACTTACCCAGAATCACACAGCTAGCAATGTCTAAAGCCGGATCTACCATCCCATTTAGCTGCCTACAGAAATACCCACTGATGTAGATGCCTAGGAAACTAGCAGCTAATGAATATAGTCACACCATTCAGAAAAAATAATTCACACTCTGTGCATTTTATCATCAAATTCCAGGTCAAACACTTTAGCAAAAGAGAAAGGATCAAAGCAAAAGTCTAGTAGTGATGAAAGCAGCTTCTGAGATGCAGTTAAAAGCAGTTTCTCATTAGCCATTGCTATCGACCCCACCCTAATTGTCTGAGAATCAAGGAAAGGACACTGCCCCTCCTCCTCCCAACCGAATTGAGAAGTATCTACTGGGGGGGGGGGGTCGGATTTTGCTTCTTTCATATGAAATCTTGTCATCATGAGTAAAGCTGTTTAGTTTCTCTGGTGGAATGCTCATGGGAACATTTGACATGAAAATTTTCTCTTTTACAAGGTTGAATTTGTTCTCTCATTAAGCAATTGTTATTTATCAAAATCTCAGAATCGCTATCATTTTAGATCTGAGTTCAAAGGGCCATATCTCATCTACATAGAATAAAGGGGTAGGAAAGACTGAGGAAGAGTGAGGAAGACACCAGAAGGAAGTAACCAACTGCCTTAAGCTGGTAACCAGACTTAGAAAACTCTTGTCTGAGATTGCCCAAAAAAAGATTCTTCTCTCTACTTAGTAGTAGTAGTGACAGCAGCAGCAGCAGCACTGTGCTTTCCAAAAAATAAGCCCTAGCATGATTTTTCAGGATGCTTATAACATGAGCCCTACCCCCAAAATAAGCCCCATTTATGATCATCAAACAGACACATTTAGTATGTCTGTTACAGCACATGACAAATGTACTGAATTACAAAATAATAATATTAATATACAATAACATAAATGAATAATATTGACATTAATACTCAAAATAAATGATAATATAAATTATTATTAAGTATTAATAAATACCCAAGCATGCACCTTTGGACAAGAGGTAAATGCCTATATAAACAGATAACTTGAAACTTATTACCAATGACCAATTGGAGTACAGACACAATAGAGAATACAGGAATATCATGAGCACTTGATAATATCGGAATGAAAAGAAAAACTCACCTCTAATCATCATTAAATATAATAAAAATAAGATTAAAAGTATTTTATGCATTTATGTTCTTGAAACTGAAAGTCAGGTGCATACAAGTTGTTATAAAGAAGTGGAACAATTGAATGCTGCCACTTGTTTGCAAAAGGGGTCTCCTAGTCAGGGATTCAGTCTGTACTCACCAAGCTAAAAAACACAAGGAATTTCCTTGCAGAGAGAAGAATAGATCAACTAATGATTTCCACAGGAATGACTGCTCATCTCTAGACATCCCCTAAAAATAAGCCCTAATGCATCTTTTGGAGTAAAAAATCAATATAAGACTCTGTCTTACCTTTTGGGAAATACTTTGGGGGTAGATGGCTCACTAGATAAAATATTTGAGCTGGAGTCCAGAATACTTAAGTTCAAATGAGATTTCACACTATCTATGTAACCATGGACAAGTCATTTAACTTCTGTATATTTCAATGTCCTCATCTTTAAAATGAGGATACTAATATCACCTATGTCCCAAGGGTTGTCATGAGAATATGTGAAACAATATTTATCAAATGTTTGACAAATCATTTTATAAGTGTATGCTGCTATTAGTTCTAACAAATAACCTCTCAGCAGACAAAAAAGTCAACGACCAGTCAAGATTAAGGTTAATAAGGATAAGCAACAATTCTAACATATAGATTAAACAAAACTTTTACTGACCTGAGAATTTTCTCTTTTACAGGGTTTAATTTGTTCTCTCATTAAGCAACTAAATTTATTGTTATCTCAGAATCGCTATCATTTTAGGCTGAGTCCAAAGTGCCATATCTTGTCCATATAGAACAAAGGGATAGGAAAGACTAAGGAAGATGAGGAAGATGCCAGAAGGAAGAAACCAACTGCCTTAAGTTGGTAACCAGAAGACTCTTGTCTGAGATGACCTCAAAGCGATCCTTCTCTCTACCTAATAGTAGCTCCTGTATTTCCCTGAAAATAAGTCTAATGTGGAAAAAGATAAGGCTCAATATGAATCAAAAGTATAAAGCAACTGCCAAAAAGATGTAAATTGTCATGTGCAACATTTCTAGGAAGTCTCCCTAATAGGAGAAACACCAGTTGTCAGTGTGCTGAGTCTGATTCAGAAAAGAATTTGTTCAGCTCTGGGCACTATGTTTTAGGGGGGCACATTGATAAACTGATAGTCTATAGGATGTTGAAGAGAATCAAAATTATGACAGGTGATTTGGACTATTGTGTTGTGTTTCAGTCATGTCTGCATGACCCCATTTGGAGTTTTCATGGCAGAGGTACTGGAGTGGTTTGCCATGTCCTTCTCCAGTACATTTAACAAATGAAGAAAATGAGGCAAACATGATTAAGTGATTTGCTCAGGGTCACACAATAATAGGTGTCTGAGGCTGAATTTGAACTCAACTCTTCCTGACTTACAGGTCAGGCACCCTACTCATGCAACCAGCTAGCCTCTCCTGGACTATTCTAACAGCTTCCAAAATAGTTTCCCTGTTGCTTTTCTCTTCCCTGCCTAATCTACCTTCACAGCAAGTGACCAAAATGATATTTCTAAAACACAGACTTGACATGTCACTCCTGAGATCAATAAACTCCAATAACACTCTATTACTTCTACAATCAAATATAAACTCCTCTGTTTGGCAGTTTAAATCCTTCATTCCAGCCTGTCTTTCCAGACTTCTTAGACATCATTCCATTTCACTAAAACAAAGTGCTAGGTTTGGAATCAGGAAGCCCTGAGTTCAAATGTGACCTCAGATGTTAACTAGCTCTGTGACTCTGGGGAAGTCACAACTTCTGATTGGGCTTCCTCAGTGAAAGAGGAATAATAATAGCACCTAGTCTGAGCATTATTATGAGGATCAAATGAGATAATTGCCAAGGACTTAGTTGTGTGATCCCAGGCAGATCATTTAACCCTGTTTGCCTCAGTTTCCTCATCTGTAAAATGAGCTAAAGAAGCAAATAACAAAGAAATATCTTTAGCAAGAAAATTCCAAAAGGGATCACAAAGAGGTATGCATGGTTGAACAACATTGCCCTTGGTACTCCTCACACACACAAAAAGTGGATGAATAAACCTATATTCCATTATGGGAGAATGAATGTTGATCTTAATTGTTTCCTAAGAGTCCATAACTATATCCCTTTGATGAACATTTACTTCTGTGGGTGTCCATCCCTTATAGAAGGGACCATCTCCAGTCTTCCTGATCTATATCACTGGACCCAGATGGCTCCATAGGAGATAGTGAGATTCATGACTTTGCATAGCCTGCCCCACTTAAATCCAATTCACTTGCAAGTCAAGATATCATATTTCTGATATCATTGGTTATCTTTGAGAATGAAGGATAAATAATCCTATGTGAATAGTTGAAATTGCCCAGTTGGGTAATTTTTCCCCCTTCCTTCCTTCTTTCTTTCCTTCCTTTATTTCATCCTTTCTTTCTTCCTCCCTTCCTTCCTTTGTTATATGCTTCCTTCCTAGCTTCCTTCCTTCCTTTTTTCTACATTTCCTTCTTCCTTCTTTCCTTCCTTCTTAACTAGCTTTCTTCCTTCCTTCCTTCCTATTCTTCATCCTTCCTTCCTTCCCAGCTTCCTTCCCTCTTTCTGTTTCTTCCTTCTTTCCTTCCCAGCTTCCTTCCCTCTTTCTGTTTCTTCTTCCTTCTTTCCTTCCTCCTTTCCTTGTTTCTTCCTTTCTTCTTCTTTTGTTCTTAGCTTCCTTCCTTCCTTTCTTTTTTTTTCTTTCCTTCCCCTCCCTCCTCTCCCATGGGCTGGAAGATTGGAATCAAGGTGCATAGAATTTTAAAATGTAAAGAATTTCTATTTGATCTATAACTATTGATCTACCTACCTATATATTCCCTACATTAACTGGAGCATTTTTTCCTGTTCTCATCTAGAACATCTTGTGCTCTGATTATATGGCTATCAGCCTTATGCTTATATTTATTGCATAGTATTGTCTGATGAGAATAAACATTATTATGTTTTTATTTTATCAATATCTTTTGATACTACTTTTATTTATGAATATATCCATTCTGAATTCCTTACCTACCGAAACTTATCTTGTAAAAAAGAATAAACATTAAAGAGAAAAAAATTTGGGTAAAAATAACACCCTATCAACCAAGTCTAAAAGTACATGCAATGCTTCTCAACCATAAATTCCATCTCTCAAAAAAGAGGAGAAAAGTTACATTTTCTCCTCTCTTCATTTGGAAAAAAATCTGACCATTATAATTACAAGTTTTTTTAGTTTTCAGGATTGGGTTTTACTTTGGTGGTAGTGGTGGTTGTTCTTTATATTTTTATTGTTATAGTCACTGCATATATTGGTTTCCTCATTTTGTTTATCTCACTAAGTATCAGTTCATATAATTTTATGTAATTGAAATTATCTCTTTTATCTTTTGTAATTGCTTCTAACCCTTATTTTGAATAAAGCCTTTCCCCATATATATGAACTGATGTAAAGTAAGTAGAACTAGGCAAACAATATAAAACATTATTATACTAAAATAAATGAAAAAGAAAACAAAACTATTCATACTGCTGTGTTGAAATTGTAATAAACATATCTGACCCCATAGAAGAGATGAAAACATACACCCCTCCCTACTTTTCAGAGATAAAGGACTACGAATGTGGAGCACTAAACATGTCAGACTTTTTCACTATATTGGTTGGTTTGCTAAACTCTTTTCCTTCTTTTTAATAAGGGAAGAGCTCTCAGGGAAAGGAAAAAAATGAGACTATATTAGGACATATAGGATACATTTAATAAATTATTTAAAATAAAAAATAACTCTCACCCTAGTCATAACGTGAAAAAGATACCTCATTTGGCACTTCTTTTTTTTAAATGACATGACTTCTAATATTCAGGTCACATATCCATTTTAAGCATATTGTAGTATATAGTATAAGATTTTACTTTAAACCTAATTTCTATCAAATTATTTCATAGTTTTCCCAATAGTTTTTTCCAAATAGTTCTTCCCTAAGTAATTTATTTTCTCATTTATGGAATTCTTGATTATTGAGTTCAATTATTTCTGTGGAAATAATTTTCTTTAAGAGAAATTTTTTTTCTTTATCAGAAGCTAGTCTGAACAGAGGTTGTTTAATCTTGAATCAATCAGTCAAGTTTTAAGGAATTCATAAAAAAGAAAGTACCTCAAAATGTGTGTGTGTGTGTGTGAGAGAGAGAGAGAGAGAGAGACAGAGAGAGAGAGACAGAGAGAGAGAGACAGAGAGAGACAGAGAGACAGAGAGAGAAAATAAAAATAAAGGAGGATTATAATCTCTACAGGAATCTTGAAGCAAAAGGTCAAGAGCAGTAAACCCCCCCCAAAAAAATTAGTTATTTCCCTTCCTGTTTCACTGCCCAAATGTATTAAAAAAACTGATTTTTTTTTCAACCACAAAGAAGTTAAGGGATAACTAGAGACAGATATAACATAAAGTTAGGCAAAGAAAACAACCTGTATCTAAATGTTAGGAATTTTCCTAATTAGGGGCTCAGAGCAATTAGGACTGAACTCTTAAGGGTCTAAAATGAACTCCCAAAGATCTAAGAGGAGGAAACAAAGTAGAGTTCAGGAGCCTCTAAATTGCTCTTTTAACTTAGAAATAACTGAATTATATTAATAATGTATTACATAAAGCAGATTACATCTGCATCTAGACAATCCTACTGTGACTGGAAAAAATTTCCCTTAAAGAACTCATTCCTAAGTCTTTTAATTACTTATTTCTATGAGAATGGACACCCAAAATAACCTCATCCATTTTATCACCCGATGTCCATTTTTGTATCTCTAGTTACCCACCAAAATTTTCTAGTTGAATGTCTCAGTATTACATTAAATTCAAATTTCTAAGAGTAAATTGAACATCTTCCTCCAGACTTCAACTCCATCATTGACTCCATTTTAAAATCATTCTTCCGATACTAGAAAAATTAATTTACTTTTGTTTAGAAATTTGATTATTTAAAAAAAAGTAAGTGATTTTATTATTGTTGGAACTACCCCATTTATTTATCTTACAATAGGTCTGTATCATCAAGCTAACTAGCTAGCTACAGACCTACAAAATTATATAACTATGATCAAATGAGATTCTGTTTGTAAAGTACAGCATACATATAGTAGATACTTAATAAATACTTATTTCCTATCCCTTTCCCCTCCTTATGATGAAATGAATAATATCAGTCCTAGGCCAATGATAAGGAAACAGTCTTTCTTTTCAGTAGAGAAGTAGGGATTCCAGCTGGAATGTGATATACACTATCAGAGAAGGTTGCTTGTCCAGTTGACTTCACTTTAACATTTTTTTGTTGTTACAAGGAAAGGCCCAAATTGAAGAGAAGTGGATTTAAGAGGATATAATCGATGCAAAAGTCGAAGAAAACAATAAAACTTTTAAAAATAAAATTATTTCACTCGCAGAAAAAGATAAGATTTGTTTTAATTTAATAACAATAATACATTAATACTTTTAATAGATATGCCTTCTATTCTGAAAGACCACAGACTGGTAAAAACTTTGCAATGAATTCTATAGGGGGGATGTGTCAGAATCTCCATTACTGGAGATATTCAAGAAGAAAATAGGCATATCTTCTGAAGTGACTTATATGAAATCAAAAGAGACTAAACAAAATAACTTCTTTCTTTATAGCTTTATGATTCTCTGAATTGGTTAAAGAATCTCAAGTAACGAAATTCCCTCAACTAGGAAAGTGTCACAGGATTAAACAATTTGAAACAGACACTTTAAACATCTAAAGTGAAGTGCAAATATTTCATTTTTACCAATGGGAAATCAAGGACTAGAGAGGTCATGGGGCTTGCCTGGAGTTATTTAGACAGTAAGTGATAGAGCTTGGAATATGATTCCAGGTCCCCTGCTCCATATCTAGCACCTCAACTATTCCCAAGAATATTAGAAATATTTATTTTAGCATCATATTCCTTTGGAGATAGATCTCGGTGAAATTTGCCACCAGAGACATAAAAGAGGCGCCTACACAAAGAAGAGGAGCATCATTAGATTCCATAACTATGTTCTAAGATGAACTGCCAAACAGTCCTCTTGTCCTTCAATCTATTCACTCATCCCCTTTAATGATATAGTTTTCTAATCTTGGGAAACAACAGCTGTTAAATACCTTTTGGATACCCTCCCTGAGGCAGTATATCTAAGGTGATGTCTACTCACACAAATGAAGAGAACAGAGGTAATTATACAAATAATTCAAGTCATAGAATTGAGAGGGACCTTCAAGATCATCTAGCACCCCTTACCTAAAGTTTGAATTCTCCCTATGGATATCCCTGACATCCACTTAAAGGACAAGATGGTCTCTAAAATTCCTTCTAACTCTTAATCTATGATTTTTTCAGCAATTTAGAATTTAGCACAATACTATGCATAAAGCAGGCACTTAATACTTATTGATGACTTGTGGTGGAGGAATCACTACCTTCCTAAATTGGCCGATTTAATTTCAGGAATCATAGGATTACAGCCAAAAGTTTCAAAGGAATCTTGGAGATCCCACAAGCCAAAGGCTTCATTTTACAATTGAGGAAATCAAGGCTCAGAAAGATTAATTGACTTGCCAAGTACAAGGTAGATTTTAAATTTAAGTCTTCTTGACACCAAGTCCAATGTTCTGCCCATAGTACCTTCATATTACCTCACTTGTAGTTAAGGTACTTTTATACTAACTTCCTAATTCAATTATCCATTTCATTTTCATAATTAGAGCTTGCAAAAGAAACTGAAAGCATTAAACTTTTTTTATAAACACACACACACACACACACACACACACCCATCTCTTCCTGTTCCCTACACCAAATCTTCGTAGACTATGTCAGTAAACAAACAAAAATTCCAAACCCACAGTTTAATGTATTTTGGACTTGGTGCCCTATTCTGTGAGGGATCTCAAGGTGGTTATTTGAGGAGAAGCAGCTAGACCAAGAAAACTTGGATAAACAAAGGGTTTTCCTAGATGTTCTCCACAAGCCCATCTCAAAAACTATGGCATTAAGCCAAAAAGTTGCATTTTCACTGTCAAGTGATTTCATTATTGTAAATTAAACTCTTTCCTTATTATCCTGAAAGTTTGTTATTAGACATTCTTTCTCTAATCTCTTCAAAATATTTGTCATAATATTTTGAAATCCTGAAACAAGATTTTTAAACAAGCAGAACCAGTTTTTTTAATTAAATTTGTATTAAGAAACTTAACATTAAGCATCAACAGAGTGAACTGAACTAGTTTATTACCTAATTTTAAATTAATTAATTTCAATGCACCAATAACACATTAGTCCAATCAAGCAGGTGGTAGAAATAGATCTCCTTTAATAAGAAGAGAATCCCCTACCAATATTAGCTGGGACTGGAGTTATAGTCATAACAAATTTTTTTTTATTTTTTTGTCATAACAAATTTTCAAGCCTTTTTCTAAGTCCTCTCATTAAGAATCCTTGTCCCTACATTTTCTCTTTTTAAAATAAAAGTTTCGTTGATGTTTTAATTTATGAATATGTAGTTCCCTTCCTCTCCTTCCCTGAAGAACTTCTTTTGTAACAGGAATTTTAAAGTTAGTTAACCAACTAGAGAGCTACTAAAATAAATATTTCAAAAAAATGTCCCTGAGAAAGAGCAAATCGAAATTGTATCACACTGCAACAAATCAAAACAACGTCTTTGAAAGTTGGCAAACAAGCAGTAACAAACATTAGTAGATAATTATAAAGAGGAAACTCACAAATTATGTTTCAAAATCAAGTCAAAGTAAATTGATTTGACTTTGTGAGACCTGCCTCATTAATTTGCCTTGTTTATGCTTTCTTTAATTAATAATATTTCTTCCTATTCCCAGGATTTTTTAAATTGAAAAATCTGTTATGTGATTAGTTTATATTTTAAACAGAAATTTCTATATTTATCCAATGTAGCACCATTTTTATTTTCGTTTTTCTTTTTCCATTAAAACCTTTCTGTTTTCATAAGTAATCCTAATTTCTAAAAGAAAAGAATGGTCAGCTAATTCATATATATACCCCATGGCTTGGAAATTATTCCAATCTCAATTACATATCTAATGGCCTCTTTGGTGGCAATTCTATGCTTTACCTTCTAACTGGAACGTTCAAGGGCATGCAACTGACACAATGGAGTATATAGGAAGACAGACGGCTTTAGGCCAGAGAGGGGCTGTATGCATATGTAGTTAATGTCTACTTACAACTAAATTAGAACTGACACCTAGCCCTAGATTTTTAATGCAGAATTCTTAACTTTGAGACTTCAGAACCTATCAAGGAAAGGAAATGTCATACATTAGATTGTTTGTTTTACTTTAGCATACCATCTTTTCTTACATTTTCCATATCTGAAATTTTTAGTATTTTTAATGTCTTGTTTTAAAAACAGACAATTATGTTAAGATAAAATAGTCTCTTTTTATGTTTCAAAGTGTTCTGAAATAGAAGCAATGGGATAAGATGAAAAGAATTCTTAAATTATATTGCTATATCCTCTGCTGATTTTGGCATGCAAACATTAATTCACCTTTATGAAGAAAAAAAAAAGGCAGTCATCTTTATCCTTGTAGTGATACTAAACTTTTAAATTAGCATTTTCAAAGTAAATGTGTGCTCGTTAGCATGCAGTGTTACAGAAATGCTGGAGATGTGGGATAAGTGATGCCCTGGAAAGGTTAGGTTATATAAATATGCAGGTCAATTATAAAACAAGAGTCTTTTTGATGTATGATTATAACTTTTTATTTTATTGACTATGTCATGGCTTATGCCAAGTATACATTAATGATATAAAAATAGTGACAAGTTAGAAATATGGTTAATAAAAGCAAAAAAAGGAGATATTTAAGGTCTACACTAACAAAGTACAATAAAAAATGAGCATGGCAAAAGTAAGTTCACTTTAAAAATTTCCCCATATGATTTTGAAATAATCTTCTTCCCTCTCTTTTCTTCCCTATGCTCCTCCACTAGAGATCTCTCTTTTACTTTTATGACTTCAGTTATCATTGATATGTAAATGATACCCAAATTTCTCTCTCTAGTTATGATCTCCTTTGTAGACCAGTTTTCCATTTTCAAATAACCTGCTAGAAAATTCCTTTTAAATGCTCTATTATCATCTAAGATTCAACATCTTCTATAAAAACTAAGCTCTTCATTTTCCCTTTAGTAGATAATAAATTCCATTGTGATGTGTTATAAACTGTGTTTTATTTTTTTTAAACTTTCTCAATCAGCACCTAACATAGAATTTTGCTTAATAGATGCCGAATTGAATTCTCCTCAGACCCTCTCAGACTATATTATTTCATTGAATGACAAGGTTTCTCCCAATCTTGGAGTCATCTTTTATTCTCATTTTTCCCTTTGTCTCAACTGCAGTCAGTTACCAACTTCTATTGATTCCTCTTCTTCAATATCTCTTATCTCTACCTTGCTTCTCATTTTTGTTACTATCATGTTAGCTTAGGAACTTCTACAGTTCTCCCTGTCTTTGTTTCTCGAACTCCCAGGCCATCTTTGTTTCTGCATGTTGCTGTTAACTAATATTCTCTTTTTTTTGGTGTTTTCAAGGCAAATGGGGTTAAGTGACTTGCCCAAGGCCACACAGCTAGGTAATTATTAAGTGTCTGAGACCAGATTTGAACCCAGGTACTCCTGACTCCAGGGCTGGTGCTTTATCCACTGTACCACCTAGCCACCCCTTTAACTAATATTCTTAAACTATTACTTACTCCCCCTGCCAAAAAAAAAACTTTAAATTACTCACATTCACCCTCAAAATAAAGGCCTAATTTCTTAGTTTGACTTTCAAGATTCTCTTGAAATGTGACCCCAACAATCTTTCCAATTGAAACTCTCATTACTTTCCTACTCATAGACTTGATAGACTTACTATGATACCAACTAACCTTCAGTTGTTCCAAATTCATAGCAATATATCCTTTTAAGAAACAGAAGAGGGAACTAGGGAAGCCCAGCATAAATGAACAGGAGGGTCAATATAGAAATGCATCAGAGACTAGATTAAAAGGCAGAAATTGAGCTAACACAAATATTAGAGGACAGATATAGGCAGGAGGAACAAATTTCATACAATCAGAAACCAGGAGAGCTACAGAAATGAAAAGGGTTGGCAGGAGAATAAATATACTACATTAAGTAGTAAGGAAAGAACCCTGATGCCAAAGAAGTTTGATGACCCAGCCTCAGAGGCTTTTTCCACTTTTATTGAAACCCAATTCAAAGCAAGCCTTCTATCAAGCAACTGATGATTAAACACAGCTGATTTGTGAATTAAACGCTTAGAAGGTAAATTTCTGGTAAACTAGTTTGATTCACTCATTCAGCACATATTTAGTGTCTACCTTATGAAAAGTACTAGGGTGGGTACTGTAGTGGAATGGATATAAATATGAAAAAGATCCTGTTCTTTCCCTCAAGGAACTTATGTGATAGTGGAGGAGATGAACTTTATATAAATCATTAAAATATAATTTGTAGTTGTTCAGGAAAGGGTTGTTATTCATTCATTTCAGTTGTATCTGACTTTCAGATCCCACTCATGATTTTTTTGGCAAAGATACTGATTGGTTTTCCATTTCCTTCTCCAAGTCATTTTACAGATGAGGGAACTAAGACAAAAGGGTTAAGTGACTTGACCAGGGAAGTGTTTGAGCTTGGATTTGAACTCCTGGACCAGTACTTAATGCACCTGCACTATAATACAATATGCTATTCAACAAGTTTAGTAGAGCTAACCCCTTCCATACTCTTTTAGAATTATTGACTGTGTGAATTAATTTGTCATTTAATCATGCCTCATTTCTTCTAACACTGTTATTTCCATTTAAAAATTTTCTTTAATTTTTTATATAATTATATCTTGCCTCCTTTTCTGTAGCTCCCAAAGCACCTAGCCATGTCTTGCACATGGGAAACATGCAAAAAAAATTATTGAATGACTGATTAATCTTCCTTCTACTCTCCTTTGGTCTTTACATCCCATCTGTCACCATGCTAATTCCTATTCTGCAACATTTCTTGGATTATCTCCTTTTCCATTTGGACATAATGGGAGTGAATCATGACTCTAAATCTCCAAACTTTCCCCTCTCTCTAATACATTCTTTATAGATCTGTCAAATAATTCCCTGAAGGCATAGGTGTGACCACATTGCTATGGTCTGCTATGGCTGCTATGACCTCAAGGACAAAATATGAACTAGATGGACCCTTAAAGACTCTTCCATCCTCCCCCACCCACCCACACAATCTGACTCCAAACAATTTTTCCAGATTTATTTCCCATCACTCTCTTTAGAAACTCTTTGTTCTGATTAAACTGAAACACTAACTATTCCCCCAATTTTAGCATTTGATCTCTCACTGGTTGTCCCTCATAAATAGAACATACTCTTCTTTATCTCTCTGCCTCTGGGAATCCTCTTCTTTCTCCAAGTCTCTTTCACATAACCTTCTCTAATCTTCCTAGCAAGTAGAGGGTTTTTTTTTGTTTTCCTTCTCATAGATTTTCAAGAACCATTATCTGAATCACTCCCCTTTTTACCCATCACCTCCTATCTTGCATTACATGTACATGCCATATTCTTCCAAGTAAACTGTAATGTCCTTAATGCAGAAAATGGATCATTTTCTCCTTCTGTCCCTAGGACTTAATATAATTTTATTCCCTATATCTATATCCATATATACAAACACATATACATACAGCCATACATTTACTTAATATATGTTTGTTGCTTCCTTGTTGAATAGATTTTTCTCCCTTCCTGGAATACTTATCTCTACTGCCTAGCTGAATCATACCAAAAGATCTAATGTCTTGACCACCCAAAAACCAAGATGGTTCTAATGCTACCTTATCAGCCTTTGTAACTCTATCATCTCATATATCTAGATGAATTTGGAATTAGTTGAATGACTAGATTTAATGAGATGTGTCAGAAAAATTTCTTTTTTTTAGGTTTTTTTTTTTTTCCAAGGCAAATGGGGTTAAGTGGCTTGCCCAAGGCCACACAGCTAGGTAATTATTAAGTGTCTGAGACTGGATTTAAACCCAGGTACTCCTGACTCCAAGGCTGGTGCTTTATCCACTACACCACCTAGCTGCCCCAAGAAAAGTTTCTTAAGGAGTATCCCAGGAATCTGTGTGTTTGGTCCTACTATTGTTTAATATTTTTATCACTGACTTCAATGAAGATAGAAATGCTACTGTTTAATATCCTCATCAGATTTGCAAATGGCATGAACCTAGGATATATGTAAATGTAGTTAGCAGAAGTTAATGAACTCAGGTTTCTAAAGATCTGGAGATACTGGACAAGATATAAAAAGAAACAATGAACAAAAATTCAAATTCTTATGCTTGCAATAGGGTACAAGATGAAAAGTTCATAAGTAGATTGGAGGGAGGGAGGGTGAGAACAGAAGAGGAAGAAAAGTGGGGAAGGTTCCTTATATGCCATTCTAAACAGTTTATATTTTTTCCTACAGGCTATTGGAAGTCATTGAAGGATTTTTAGCAGGGGAATAATGTAGTTAGACCTATTCCTTCAGGATATTATTTAACATTTATGAAGGATGTATTAGAGATGGGAAAAGACTGAAGACAAGGACACCAATTAGCAGACTGTTACAAAAATCTAAAAATCAGATATGAGTGTTTTATTGAATTATAATCTTAATAGGAGTCAACAGTGGGATATGGTAGTTAAAAAAAGGCTTACATAATTTTATGCTACATTGAGAAAGTCAAAATGTTCAGAATTAAGAAAACAGCAATCTCTCTGTCCTCTAATTAGTCCACATCTTGAAAATTGTATTCTTTCAGAAGGCTAGGTTGTAGTTGGTCTGGACTGGTGACTCATACTAATTCAAGGCACTTACTTGCTTTGTTATTTCTCTCTACTTATTTTTCAACTTCCTGTTAGCAATTATGATTCTACTCTCAATTAGTTACAAGCATTCTATTCATTCATAACTGTTGCACACTTATTATCTGTGTGAACATAAACAAGGTATTTGACTTTACTGGGTGTCAGTTTTCTCATCTTTAATATGACAAGGTTAGACTAAAAGCCCTTTGATGTCCCTTTCACTTATAGATGGATGATTCTGAGATTTTTCCCTAAGTCTCCTCTTTCCCACAATATGGTTAACTGGGGTAAAAAAGCTCGCCCACTCCACTTTTTGTCTTCCTCACCAAGCCCAGCTCATTCTAAGTTTTAATATTCCTAACATTATGTGATCCCTCTCTCAAACCTTGCAATAGTTTGTCCTTCCCTAGAGAATCAACTCTTAATCCTAGCCTTTAGGGTCATTCACTAATTGATATCCACTTACCAAATTGCTATCTTCCTCTATACCTTGTTTCATAATCTTTGCCATTTGACTAATCCACTTTCACCTTTTAAGCACATGCTATTCTGGGATAATCCATTTAATTCACCAAAACATCTAATACAATGGGATGTGCACTTAGTGGCCACTCAAGAAATGTTATTGGCTGACTGAAAGATTGAAATAATTATATAGACTAAGTTTCAAATCAAAAACCCAAAATAGAAACTGAAACCTTTTTCTCTATTTCTGTGTGTTTGAGATGAAAGGGTTTTTTTTCTCTTTAAAAGTATTATGAACTCAGTTACAACTATATTGTTTACTAAAATCAGAATTGTTTTCCAAATGAATATTTATTTTACTGAATTAAATTTATTTTTAAATATATATGTGCATATACACATATATATTTATTTTCCATTTCTTTCCATAAGAAAAACAAAGCACCATTAGAAAACTACAAATCCTGGCTAAATAACATCTTTGAAAAAAAAGATTTTTTTTTAATCAATGAGTTCTTCCTTTTCTCACCTTCCTTATATAGTTTGAAATCTCTCACAAGTTTGAGGAGTCTAAGAAACATGTCAATGCAATGCAAAAGAATTTATTTTTTTCATTCATACACCATCCCAAGGTTTTACTGTGGAGATGGGCAATTGAATTCATTCAATTCAACACTTGTTAAATATCAGCTAAATATGAGGCACCATTAGGTACTGGGGATGCTCTCAAAGAGATTACCTGATACCAAAGCATACCTCCCAAGAACCCAGTTCTTTCTCTTGAAGCAGAGAGAGTTACAATCATAAAATGTTAGAAGGTGGAAGAGATCTCAAGGATTATATGATGCAGTCCTCTCATTTAAAAAAAAATTAATAATCTATGAGTGCCAGGAACATAGATGTCTTGCCCAAAATCATACCAACGACAGAGCCAAGAGTCAAACCAAACTGTCTCCCAATCCACAGGAAGAGCAAAAACTTGATATACATGGATTCTACTTCTGTTTCAGATTTATAAAAGATATGGAATTCAGGTTAAAAAAAACTCAGTGAATCAGTGAATTCTTTAATATGAAAATACCCTCCAGTGGCAAAGAGTTGGCATTGATACTCTTTATGACTGTGGTCCACATTCTCCCATTAATCTCCCATGGGGTATTTACTCCAATGTACTTGATATATGCTCTATGTCTTTGTCCATTTTATGGGTATAGGCACAACTTTCAGCCTGACTACTGGTTATCCCTCTCTCTTGCTATATAGCTATTTCTCATCATTCTCCAATGATATTCTTTAATAATATTTTATGACAAAAGTCATTGCATACAAGCTAGAAGGTATGTCTTGATGTCATAGAGATATATATATTTATGTTCATATACTATATATACATATAGATGTATCTCTATCATATATATATATATATGATATATATATATATATATATATATATATATATATATATATATATATATAGTTGGTTAGTTAGAGAGAAAAGAGAGAGGGAACATCGTACAATGTCTTTACTGACTGTAAACTACTCACGCCCATCACATATTTCTGTGTACCTTTAGGTAGCTACAATTTTTAAAGTCTGTGGTAGTCTACAATTCCAATTATCACATGAAGAATGCCAGTGGATAGAAGATAACATTATGTGCCAAGGAGCATCTCTGGATTACTGAAAGCTTGTGTGCTTTCTCAAACATAATCTAGTTGGATCTCTTCCTCCCATTCAATTCTGAGCCCCATCCCTTACCCATCTGTGTGTGTGTGTGTGTGTGTGTGTGTGTGTCTGTGTGTGTGTGTGAAAGGGGGTATGAGATTAGAAATAGATTACTAACTCAGTGAATTGTTTGTATGTGTATATATGATTTAATACATTAAATTACATTTTTGGTATATCCAAAATATATTTAATAGAGATAGATAGATAGATAGATAGATAGATAGATAGATAGATAGATAGATAGATAGAGATATAGATAGATGATAGAGATGGGTTATAGATAGAAAGAAAGATGGACAAATAGATGATAGATGGATGGATTATATATAGAAGATAGACTATGCCAATATAATTACATGTCCTAGTTGGAACTATAGGAATCTTCACACACTTGTTTTTCCTACATGGTTTACTAAAGCAATTTTATTCAAGTAGAAGTGGATCTCATTGAGATGATTTTGAAGGATTTTAGGTCTTATTTTTATAAGCGTAATATCATTTGTAAGTTAGGTGCATCTAGAGTACCTCATCAACTGAAGGTCTTCCTCTTCAATCAATTGATTAAGATATATTTATTAAATGGAGAATATCTTGCACTACAAAGGAGAACATATTATGGAGATTTTCATTAATGCCTCACTTGATGTGAATAGATAACTAGCATTTATTAAGCAGGCACCTACTGTGGGTAAGATTAAACTGAGTACAAAGAAAAGAGTAAAAATATAGACCCTGGTCTCTTGAAGCAAAAAATCTAATAGAGAGGTGGAGGGGGGGGAAATAATAATGCAAACAACTACATTCAAATAATCTATAAACAAAATAAATTGATATAGTGGATAGAGTGCTGGACCTGGAATCAGGAAAACCTGAGTTCAGATTTAACCTTAGACACTTACTAGTTGTATAACCCTGGGCTAGTCATTTAACCCTGTTTGCCTCAATTTCCTCATCTGTCAACTGGAGTAGGAAATAGTAAAATGATTCCAGTATGTTCATCAAGAAAACCCCAAACAGGGTCACAAGGAATTGTACATGAATGAAACAGAATAACAACAAAAAAGGTAGTTTTAGAAGGTGGGTACTAAGACTAAGAAGGACCAGGAAAATTTTCTAAAGAAGATGGGACTTTTGCTGGGACTTGAAGGAAGTCAAGGATTTAACTGCAAACCATGTGAATCCAAGAAATTCATGCTTTATTTTCATTGATTTATATACCCACCCCCCTTGCCCTTCTTTTATAATATTCTCAGGAAGATTTTAGTTCAAATGTTGACTCAAGACTAGCTAACTACATGATTTTGGCCAAGTTATTTAACTTCTTTTTGCTGAGGAGGCAGCTAGGTTCCTCAGTGGATAGAGTGTTGGACCTGAGGTCAAAAAAATCTGAGTTCAAATCTAACCTTAGACACTTACTAGCTCTGTGACTTTAGGCAAATGTTTTGTCCTGTATATACCTTAATCCCCTGGAGAAAGAAATGGCAAACCATGGTAGAATCTTTGCCAAGAAAACCTCATGGTGTATATATAGTCTACAGATCATGAAGTCAGACATAATCAAACACCAACGATGAATTTATTGTACATACAAAGACTGTTATAGCAGGAAGAAGCCTTTGAAATCATTTAGTTCCATGTCATCATTTTAGGGGAAAAAGGGAAAATAAGTCTCAGGAAAAATGACTTGCCCAAAGTCAGAAGAAGACAGTGATAGTGTATGTATTAATTGTGTCCCTGCATCAAAACTTAGAATTTTATCTAGTCTTCTTTGGGAAATGAGGGGAAAAGTGAAGGGGGATAGGTGAAGGGGGGAGTTAGGAGTGTAGATAAAGATTTTTGTTCACTCGAGCACATACTTCCTTGAAGGCTTGACATCAACCACAACTGAATATATGGCATATTGTGTTTATTGTTGGAAAAGGAGGAAGGTGATAGCTTAGTAGATAGAAGAAAGAAGCTCATTAAATATAAATATAAATAAAATTGAGGATAAGACCAAAAAATATAGCTATAATACACCTCTGTATTTAAAATGGTTCAATTAGAATCAATAAATTTTAATTCTTCCCTTAAACAAAACAAAATAATATATTTTACTTTTAAAGAGCTATTTATGTAAAATGGCCTATTTATTGACTGCTATTCAGCTTGCAGTGATTTCTGTTCACTTTAATGGACACCTTATAACTTCTATTTTAATGGTTACCATATATATATATATATATATATATATATATATATATATATATATATATAAATATATTCTACTAAAAATGATTATGCAGATCTGGCTTTTGCTATCATTGTTTTAAAATAAGTAAAATATTCTCAACAAACTCTTACATTCCTCTGCAACATGTTTTGTTAGAAAAACCCATGGTAGTATCTAAAATAGTGTAAATCATCAGTTTTTAATCTGGCAGGAAGTGGATAGTGGCCCATTAAACTTTCGTAATTAAATTTCCCCTGTACTCCCCCATAGAACCATTATCTGAGTTTTCTAATTAACACAAGAGGAGGGAGTCAATTCAGATTGATGGGATCTATAGCCATCCCCTTTCATTTTAATGACCTTTAATAAACTTTTATTACTATTGATATTGATAATTATAATACACCCTTTAATTCTGCAATGTGATTCTAAGGACCTTTTCAAAAATTACAGAATTCACCTTTAAAGCTAGAGTAGGCCAAATGGTTATACTCACCGATGCTGTGAGTTTGGGGTGGTCTAAGTAAGGTAGAGAAGGGTCATATATAGGTTTTGTCTACCTCTGACTATGGAGCAGTACCTCAAACCCCCACCTGACACAGCCTTCTAATTTCACAGCCCAACCTCCCCCAAGATGAGAATGACAGTTGAGCTGAATTGTGAGGTGGTTATGACAAATAACCACAAGAGATTATGCAGAATTATCTAAATTCATTTCACTTTCAGTTAGATATAGACAAAGACCTAGAGGTCAGATATTTGAGAGAATAAACTACTCCAAAAGGCAGAATTATTTTCTTAATATTTTAAAGGTAATTATGAATGTTTATCCCACATATATACACAAATTCTTTTCTTGAACAGAAACCAAATGCTTTAGGGTAGAGAGCTATAAGTATGCAACTTTTTCCACAATCTGTTTTTTCCCCTTAAAACAAAACTTTGTATAACTCAATAAATCTATGTTTTCATACTAAAATAAAGAGATCATGAACAAAAGGATAAAAGCTACTTTATCATTATACTGTAATATGTTGCATTTGAGGAATTCCTCCTCTACTGCCTAAAAGTTTCTAAGCCCTTTAATACAATGATTTCCAACCTGTGGGTTCTAAGTCCCTGGAAAGCATTCATTTATTGGGAGGGGGGGGGGTCCATGTATGCAGATGCTCATCATTCATCATTTTGCTCTTTATTTAGCTAAAAAATATTACTGATTTTTAAAATGTATACAGGTACTGTTGCAGCTTTAGACATTTAAATTTATTCAAAATAATTACTGCATTTATAGCAGCATTTCTTTCTTATTTTTAATCAATAAATATTAATAGCACAATTATCATATGAAAACAGATATATTGATATTAAAAAGAGATTCTTATGCTCAAAAACTTGAAAACAATTGGCTTATTTTCAATTTTTTCCATAAGTTATCATAAATCATCCTATTTTTCATTAATAAGTAAATTATTATTCAATTTAAGGAGTTTTCAGATTCTATATCTTTTTCTTTTGCCTTTCAGATCTTTATTTCCCCAAGATAGAAAGAGGAATCAAGAACTCTTACTTTTTTCAAAATAATATCAAGTATTAGAAATTTTTATTTAAAGAAGAGATCTGAATGGCTGCTTTGGTGAGAGACCTAGTATATTTCAATTATATCTCAGGCTTCCTTAACCCATCCCACTTGTCTCTCTATTTATGTTTCCTCTTTTTAAAAAAAAAATTCACTTTGTCACCATAAAAACTTATAAAGACAACTTTTACCTCACCAGGCTGTTTAAATAAAGTCATTTACATATCATAAAGTGCTATATAAATGTTAGCTATTATTATAACTATATCAAAGTTGCTGTTCACACAATAAAGAAATTAAAAAATATAATGAATCACAATATAAGAAATACCATCCAAGAGATTCATGTTTTATTTTCATTTATTTATATAACCATCCCCCCTTGCTCTTCTTTCATCAACCCTTTGTCTGTCTTCATTTCACTCTAGAGTTGTCTATCTGCTTAACTTTTATTACAGCTCTTTACCCAGGCCCTTTTGCCACTCTTGCCTTGCCAAACTCCAACTCTGAATTAGCCTCACTATCTGCCTCTTACACTGGAATTCAGTGCTACTGATTGCCCCCAGAGGAAATCCAACAATTGTGTTGATTGGGTCCACTACAAATTTATGTTGGCTAATCTCAACTAGGTCATCACTCCTAGATTGCAATACTTTAATTTTATCCTGATTCATTATCATATTCCCCATTGTGGTTATTCCAATTTTTCTCTTCTCTCCTCAAGTCCCCTACAATACCCCCCCACCTTCCCTGCCCTATAGAAGACCTTGCCTTTTCCTCTAAGAACAAAATTAAAATCAACTTTCTCCCCTACACTATACCTCAATAAACCCTTTCCAAACTCTCTTGCTCCAATCTTTAAGAAGTAGCCTTGTCTTCTGGTAAAAGTCAGACTCTCTCCATATACCCCAATCCCATTTTCTCTTATCACTTCCAGAAACCCCTTTGATCATTATCTCTGTCTCTTGGTCCCTCTGTCTATTTTTGGCCCTTTATCTGGCTCAAGTTTTGTCTTTCTATGTCTCTGTCTTTTCATTCACTCTATGTCTGTTTCTCCGTCTCTATGTCTATCATTGTCTCTTTGTTTCTGACTCTCTGGATCTCTGTCTCATTCTGTATCTCTCTAAATCTCTGTGTCTCTGTCTCTATGTCTCTGCATCTTTGTCTTTCTGTTTCTGTCTTTATATCTCTGTCTCTCTGTCTCTCTGTCTCTCTGTCTCTCTCTTTCTCTCTCTCTCTCTCTCTCTCTCTCTCTCTCTCTCTCTCTCTCTCTCTGTCTGTCTGTCTGGCTGTCTGTCTCTGTCTGTCTCTGTCTCTCCCTCTCTCTTTGTGTGTCTCTCTCTGTCTTTGTCTCTCTCTGTATCTCTGTGTCTCTGTGTCTCTCTGAAAATGTCTCTGTCTCTCTGTCTCTATGTATTTGTGTGAGTGTGTATATATGTGTCTCTCCCCTTTATTGGAGTCTGTATATGATCAGAGAGAGACAAAAAGTAGTCCCTTGAGTTTAGTAAATAACAAGACTAAATTTTCAAACTTGCACTTAAGAAAAATCATTTGGATAGAGTTGTATCATTAAAAACTCAGAGAAGAGAAGATATCCAGGAGAGAGTGATAATATCAAATGATACAGAATAGTCAAGAAAAATGAGGACTGATTATTTTTTTAAAAAATCATATTAGGCAATTAAAAGATTATTGGTAATATTTGAGAGTGTGGATATAGTGAAGTATGAGAGTGGAAGCTCAACTTCAAAGGGTTAATAAATGAGTGTAAGGAGAAGTAAAACTAGTGAATGTTGTTAGCTTTTTCTAGGAGTTTGGCTAGAAAATGGAATATAGATAGGATAGAATTACAGGAGAGAAGGAACTAGTTGATAGGAAGAAAATGAAGACATTAGTTTGCATGGCATTGTTCAATTCTCTAAAACTTCTGATCATTCTGTCTCCTTTTCTCAATCATCATTTTTCTCTAGGTATCAGAGGTGTTCCCTGTAGCCTCTATTCTCTTTCTTTACTTTCTCCCATTGGTGATCCCATTTTCTTCTTGGGGTACATTTTTTATCTCTCTGTAGATGATTCTCAAATCTAAATATTTAAGTCTTAATTATATTCTAAGATCAGATCCTGAAGACCCACTCCTTAGATCTTTCCACCTAGATGTCCTATTATTCTTTCACTAAACACTTATTATCCTCCATCCACTAAATTTCCTTATTTCAGGGTCTACATCTAGAGAAAGAAAAAAACAAAACCAAGTCCCCTCCCCACCCAAAAAAACCCCTACAGAATCTGAATGAACACTACATTCACTTTTTAAATTTTTCTCTTATTTTTCCTTTCTCTCTCATAGTTTTCTTTTTTTCCCCTTTAGTCCTAATTCCTCATATAGAAAATGACTAATCTGTAAACAACCACGCAAATGTATATGTACAATGTTCACCAGATTGTTTGCCATTGGGAAGGGAGGATGGAAGGAGATAATGTAACATAAATATTCTTACGCATATAAATAAATGTTGAAAACTTTCATAACTTGTAATTGAAAAAATAAAATAAAATATCAATTGAAAAAATAAATAGATAAACTTTCTTATTTCTCTTGGGGATAGTACCATCTTTCCAGTTGCCCAGATTTATGTTCTCTGATGAGGACAGTGAGATCAGACAATATTCAATCACTTGTCCAAGTCACACACAAACACACACACACACACACACACACACACAGTTATCAACAGAGGCAGGATTCTAACTTCAGTACTGTGCTGTTCTCTCCAGTGTCTCATGGTCCCAGAGTTGTTCCTTGGAGCTGGACTTTGGAGTTGATCTATCATCCAAGAGTTACTAAAGAACCAGGGAAGGTTTTTGAGTAGAAGAGTAAATTGACAAGAATTGAATGTTAGGAAGATTATTTTGTCAAGTGTGGAGGATAGCTTGGAGAGAAAAAAAGAGTATAGAGACCAGTATGGAGGTAGTTTATGTGAAAGGTGAGAAGGTTGGTTTAGGATAGCGGCTTTTGTGGAAAAATGACCAGATATAAGTGAAATTTTGGAGGTGAGGTGGGGATAGAATTGACAGGTCTTGACAACTCACTTATATAGAGTGAACATGAAAAACCAAGGATAATTCTGAGATCTTATATTGTATTATATTAGATAATAATAATCTTACAAATAATAATCTTCTATTAGATTTATATTAAACTTTGTACACAGTTCTTAATTCCTCTAAAGAACACAAGTTTCCTGAGGGCATTGTTGTTTTTCCATTCCCAGTACCTAGCACTATTCCTTGAACAGAGCAGAGTCTTAATAAATGTTTCTGGAGTAAATTAGACCATAGTAAGATAGGGGCTAGTGGTAGCATTAACACAGCTGATAGTAGCAGATGCCCCTTCAGCTCAATTGTCTTATCTCCCTGACTAGTATGATTGGGTTGAGAGTTAGGGCTAAAAACAATGCCATCAGGGCATTATCAATATCAGGAAATGAATTTATCCTATTTACAAAAAAATGAAATGAATAAAGGAATGGTCTTAATAGTTTTACTTTGAACAAATGATAAATTGCACAAAGTCAATATAATATGCAATTAATCTCATTCATGCCCTTAGGACTGTCCTTCTAATATAAGGTAGAATAAGCTAAGGATAGATAAATGAAGGGAAAAGAAGTTGAGAGGGTAGGAAAATACATATTCTTCCTTTGAAATCTCCTGGCTCCTGAAGGTGAAGATTGGAATGATTTCTGAGAGGAGAAAAAGGACAGGAGCTGGATCAGTTATAGCAACTCTGCATTCATGTTACCTAATTCTCCTTCAACAATGTCAAAATCAAAATCCTCTGAATCACTCACATCCTCAAGAAAAATATATAATAATGTGATATAAGGCTTCAAATAAGCAACTGGCAGTTTTTTGCTGAATTTAGAGTGGAAAAGGACCCCAGAGAATATCTATGTCAACTCTTTTACACTCTCCTAATGAGGAAATCAAAGCCTAGATTAGGTGAATGATTTGATCATATTTGCCTAGGTGAAGAATAGCAGAACCATGATTCAAACCAGTACAATAAGCACTTATTAAGTGCTTTCTATCTACTTGACACTGTGATAAATACCATTTTCTTCCCTCAAGGATCTTCCATGCTAATGAGGGAAAAAATATATGGAAGATAATCTTAGAGGGGGAGGCATTTAGGACTAGAGAAATCAGGAAAGACCTTCTGCTTAAACTGAGTCCTAAAGACAAACCTGGGTGTTCAGAGATGGAGGTGAGAAAGAGCATTCCAAGCATGAGAGATATGAAGTGCGAAGACATGGAGACAAGAGATTGACAATTATATATGAGGAAAACTAGGCTGGCCAGTATGGTTGGATAGTAGGTATAAAGAGGAAAGAAAAGTGTAAGATGTTTGGGAAAGTAGGTTGGGAAAAGGCCATGAAGGGCATTAATTGTCAATTAGAGGACTTTATATTTAATCCTCTAGGGGAAAAGAGACTGCTGGGATTTTGTTGAGTAAGGGAATTATATAAACATGGTTGTAAATCCATGCTTTAGAAAAATCACTTCAATACAAAAAGCCTTTGGGTCTTGTTATTGTTAGCCCTGTCCTACTCTTCATGACCCCATTTGGGATTTGTCAAAGACCCTGGAATGTTTTGTCATTTTCTGTTCCAGTTCATTTTTCATATAGAGAAACTGAGGCACATGGGGTTTAGGGACTTGCCTGGGATCATATAGCTAACAAGTATCTGAGTCTAGATTTGAACCCAGAAAATTGAGTCTTTTTGACTCCAGGCCTGGCATTCTATCCACTAAGTCACTAAGTCTACATGCATTTCTTTCGCCATTAATCAATTCCATTTGGTACTTGCTTGCATCCCCATACTGCTTTCTTTTATGACCTTGGATAGACAAGACAAATATCACTTATGAAATCATGCTCCAGAAAAACTTTTGAGCAACCCACTAGCTATCTTCTTTAGATGGTAAATAATACAGGTAAACCAGTAGAGTTACACAAGAAGTAATACACAAAGAATCTCAAAGATGACTATCTGGTGATAGTAGTGATGTATATGTATCTTGAATATATCTAGTCATGTACATGTGATCTGCCTCATTAGAATGTGAGTTCATTGAATCCATGACTAGTCATTTTTGAGTTTTGTTGTTGTTGTCAGTTTTTTAAATTTTCTTTGTATTTCAGTGCTCATCACATTGGGTCTGGAAATCTGCTTTGTATCCTGACTGTTAGGTTATCTTGTTCATATGAAAGCTTGCTTACAACTATCCTTTTAGCAGCAATACTGCTTTACCACTCTGGCTCTCATTAATTAATCAACTATAGGGTCCAGGCCAAGCCCTACTTGGTCATTGTTGGGGCCTTGATTGACAAAGAGTGAATGTAAATAGCAGTTGTTTCTGTTTTGACCAGAAACCCTGAGATTCTTCCCCTCTCAGATTATTTTGGGGTTTTTTTGACCAGGTAAAAGAGATCTTTCATTGTTTCATTTCTTTCCTACCTAGCCTTAATCACTGAATGGGCATTGCCTTAAACCAAACTGAGACCTCCAGGCTCTCATGGCTTTCTTCAAGAAGGAAGGACAAACAACAGTTACCAATATGCATTAGTAGAAAGAATTTTCATATTGAGATTTCCCTTCAACAATGAAATCACAGGTCTGGATAAATAACCTATTATAAATTCAGTTATGATAAATTTAATATAAGGAATCCTAACCTTGCATAAAAAAGCAATTAAGAAGAACAGAGGTGGGGAAATTGAGTATGATAAATTTGTCCTTATTCAGGTCAGACTGATAGCTCAGGTTTGAGACCAGAATGAAATGAATTACTTTTGATGCATCTAATATTGATCAAAAATAGTAGCAATGAGGATAAAATTTTGAATGGACTGGAGATAGCCTCTCTGAACTTATGTTGGACATGTTCATTGGCCACTCAGAGATCTTAATAAAGAGTCTTGTGTCTTCTTTGTGCTCTAACTTATTTCTATTAAAGCCCCCACAAATCTAGAGCCTCCTGTAACAATGAAATCTCAAGGATATTTTCATTGCCCTTTGTTGGAAAATGTCCTAGACTGAGATAAGGTAAACCATTAAGATATTGTTATTGTTATTATTCTTCTGGTTCATGTAATAAATTAAATGAAATTTTCATAGTTCACAGTGGATTACTTAATATTAAATTGTAATGAAGATTAGAAGTCATTAAAGCTAGAGCATTGTTTATGATATTTCCTACACAGTTCAATCTTCATCATTAGGTTCATCACAAGTGAGGTATTTAAAATTCTGGATAACATTAATTCTAGAGTAGGCTCAGATGACCAGACATGGCAGAGTGTCCTTGGGAGGAATGGCCAACAGTAACCATAATGGTCACTTACTACTGAAGACTTGTGCATCTCATGAGTTTCTCATCACAAATAATGTTTTCTATTTATCTAAATGCAATAAAACTTACTAGGAGTACCCTAGCAGCAAATATTGGCATCCATTAGACTATGTGATTATAAGAAGAAGAAAAAAAGAAAGATGTGAGCATGATGAAGACAATGTGTGGTACAGAGTGCTGAACTGATCACAGACTCATCTCCTGAAAATTAAATATTCACATTCAACCAAAATGACTACACCAAAGCAAAATGACTATCAGAAGAATTAATGTGAAGAGATTAGAGTGTTTCTTTGAATAGGAACAGTTTGTTGCTAACTTAGAGAGAAAGTTGAACCAACACACAGTTGGCTACAGTGGAGAAGAAAAGTAATGGCCAGCTTTCAGAGATTTGGTGTACATTACTGCATTTGCTCATCTGGGTCAGAATACTTGCTAACATCAAAACTGGTTTGATAAAAATGATGGGGAAATACAGGAGCTGTTAAGTGAAAAATGAGAACTCCACAGAGTTTACCAGGAAGATAGATCATCCATTTTTCAGAAGGCAGCATTTAATTCCACAAAAGTAAAATACAAATAAAACTTAGAGAGATGCAGGATTCTTAGCTCAGTAAAAAGGGAGATGAAATTCAGTTTTATGCAGATAGTAATATTCAGAGTGCTCTTATGATTCCCTGAAGGCAATTTATGAGCCAAAGACATATGGTGTATCTCAGCTATGCAGTATTGATGGTTTAACAAGAGGGACATGATCCTAGAGAGATCACTTCCATAGTGTTCTCAACAGATTGTCATCAATCAATGCAGAAGCCACTAACCATTTACCTCAAGTTGAAATCAATTTGTCTGTAACTGAAGTTCCAACTGGAGGAGAGGTTTTTGAATGCCATTAGGTTCCTTTCATGGGGCAAAGTACCTGGTGCAGATTCTATTTCAGCTGAGATTTACAAGGTGGATTGCCCATTGCTGGTACAAAAGCTAACTAAAGTTTTCTAGGTTATATGCCATGAGGAGGCAGAAGTTCAAGGATTCCTCTATTATAGTCTGTTTCTATAAAAGAAAAGGGTATAGATTGTCCTGTGACCATCACATGAGTATTTCAGTCATTGCTGTCAAAGATTTTTGTCAGAGTCCTTTTCAATAGGCTGATCCTTCACCTGTAAGATGGTTACCTCCCTGAGAGCCAGAGTGACTTCAGAAAGGATCAAGGAATACTTGATAGGTTTTTTTTCCTGCCAGACAACTCCAGGAAAAAATGCCAGGAGCAGGACAGAGGTCTGTAAACATTTATAGATCTGATAAAGTTCTTTGATACTGTCAGCTTATGGAAAATCATGTTAAAACTTGGTTGTGTAGACAAGTTCATCAGCATTATACATCAATTTCATGATAACATGCTTACCTGGGTTCTGAATAGTGGACAATGCTCTAGAGAGTGAAACAAGGCTATGTCCTTGATCCCATGCTTTTAACCATGGTGTTTTCAGCCATATTATCAAATGTTTTCACTGAGGATGAACATATATCAAGGTTAGTTACTGCACCATCTTCAATTTGAAAAGGTTACAAGCCAAGACCAAAGTGGGAAGGAGTGTTGGGGCATAATTTTCTGTTTGCTGATGATTGTATTTGCAATCTCTGAAGCTGAGATGCAGGAAGGTATGGATCAATTTTCTGCTGTTTGAACTAATTTTGGTCTAATAGTCAATACCAAGAAAGCACATCATTCAATACCACATCATGCATAGGGGTACCATTGGATACAGCAAATGGAAAAGTTTTGAATGTTATAAATAAGCTCACTTATTTTGGAAATAAGATATTCATAGAGGCATACATTAATAATAAAGTTGACACATGCATTGCCAGAACTAGAGCAGTATTTGGGAGACTGAAAGAGAGTGTAGTAGAGAAGGAATTTAGATTGACTATCAATTGTGCTAAGCTCATTGTTGTATTCCTATGAAACCTGGACAGTCTACCAGCATCATGCCAGGAAATAATCACTTCCATTTAAATTGTCTTAGAAAGATTCTGAAGATCACCTGACATGACAAGATACCAGACACTGAGATTCTTTCTTGAGCTAAACTACCAAATATTCAAACATTACTAGAGAGAGCACAACTCTGATGAGCTGGTCACCTTGTTTGAAAGTCAAATGTATTCTTGCCAAAAAGACTATTTTTATGGAGAACTCACACAGGGCAAGCATTCACAGTGGGATCAGACAAAAAGTGATACAAGGACTCTCTCTCAAGATGTCTTAAGAAATTTGGAACTGATTGTTCATCATGGGAGACACTGGCACAGGACCTCCAGCAAAGAATGCCTTCATCAGAGAGCTTTATGAGCAAGGCAGAATTGAAGTAGCTGAAAGGAAACATGAGATGTCCAAGTTTAGAGAGCTCACCCCAGATGTTCATAGTCTATTTGTGCCCAATCTGTGGTAAAACACTCCAAGCTCTTACTGGTCTGATCTGCTAACTTATTTCTAAAAGTGATATCATACTGGTTTTCTTCGATAATGAAGGACAAGAATCAACCAACTAACCCTGCATACAAAATTTGCAATCCCAACATTGCTTACAAGAATCACCTTCTATCATTCACTCAGTATACCCCAGTCTACCAGTCAGATCTCCAGATTCCTTTGGAGCCTCGTTAGGGAAGTACCAAATCATTGCCTCCTTATAATCCTTTATTGAGAGACTTCTCCCTACTTTTGCAAGATATGGGTAGAGAGTTTTGCTTCTCCCTCAAAAAACAAACTACCTCTTAACCACAACCAAAATCCTCCAAGACTATTTAGGAAGTTCCTGTCACCACTAGATAATGCATTGGAAACAATCTAGAGAGAGACCTCTTTAGTTCCAAATTATTAGAAGCAAAGGGCCATGTTGAGTCATCAATTGTTGAATCAGCAAGATTCTCTATACTATCTGCTACTACTGACACCCCGATCTATTGTCTGCTGTATGGAGATTTGGTCTGCTGTCTGCCACCAACTGGCTCTCAATTGTCCAATCTGCCAAGGTCAATCACTATCCCTTATTCAGGGGAAGCCAGAAGAATGACCACTACCTCCATGAGCCTGACATCATCAATCACCCCCATGGGGCTAAGCACTGACTGCAGTAGGTACTGATGCTGCTAGAGCTAACAGTCTCCCCCATCATCAGGCTTATCCCCACTTAGCAGATTAACATTCTTGCCTTCTGATGAAACCTCAGATCTCCCATACTGATGAGGTCCGATATGACCACATGAGATCCATGAGATGCAGAAAATTACTCCAAGGATCAGTCAGCCCCAACTTTCTCCTTTGGATACTACTTTTACAAATGACAATAACTAGCTAGCTTGTTTGTATTTGTATCTCCTGCATTGTCATATAGTAATCTCTTAAAAACCTTTTTCATTCATTCATTACATTCACTGAGGGATCCAGTCTTCATATCTCAAACTCCTAAGACTACCGCTAAGAGTGGAAAAGTTTCAACTCAGAATCAATCACCTATTCTCAGGGAAAGAGATACAGAGCAAAGCAAAACAACCAAATAACGAGGCCGGGGGCCCCTTCAGGACAAAATGGGGTGTCACAAGCTCATAAAGTTTGCAAGTGAGAAGCGAGCTCAGCAGCTCTTGTCCCACCTATACACAGAAGGGATTCCCATTATAATAGGCTAAAATGTAGTTGTTCAACATTCGCTTGAAAATCTAAGAAATAGCAACCAACTACCCATCTGGGCAGCTCATTTCACTATTGGACAGCTCATATTGTTAGGAAGTTATCTCCTGGCACCCAGTCTTAGGATACCTCTTTATGACTTTTACTCATTGCTTCCATTTCTTTCCTTTGGGACCAAATGTAACAAGTCTTGTTCCTCCTCCACATGGCTGCCCTCCAATTACTTGAACACAGCTATCATAATACAATTAGCATGTCCCATTTTTGTCTTTTCTTCTTCAGGCTAAGCATGCCTAGTTCCTTTCATTGATTCCATTATGTCATGAATTCATGGCACTTCACCACCCTGTCTGCCTTTTTCTGAATTCTGTCTAGTTTATTAATTATTAATGAATTTCTTAAACTGTGGTGCCTAGGTCTGAACACAGTGCCACAAATAAGTTCCAAGGAGGGACTATCGCTTCCTGATTCCAGACCCCATGCTCTATCTATTGATTAGGAAAATTTGTTAGCTTTATAAACATGGATTGGGAGAAGTTTTCTAGCACTACACTCTGAACTCTAAATGTACCTGACCAAACCAGTTATTGCATACATAGGAACTTCCAGATAAAAAAAAAATCAATCAATGGTCAAACAAGAAATCAATTTTGTCTTATAGGACCCACCTCATACTTTTTTAAAATTTATTTTTATTAAAGATATTATTTGAGTTTTACAATTCCCCCCCAATCTTGCTTCCCTCCCCCCACCCCCCACCCCCATGGAAAGCACTCTGTCAGTCTTTACTTTGTTTCCATCTTGTACCTTGCTCCAAATTGGGTGTGATGAGAGAGAAATCATATCCTTAAGGAAGAGAAGAGAAGTCTTAAGAGGTAACAAGATCAGACAATAAGATATCTGTTTTTTTAATAAATTAAAGGCAATAGTCCTTGCACTTTGTTCAAACTCGACAGCTCCTTATCTGGATACAGATGGCACGCTCCTTTGCAGGCAGCCCAAAATTGTTCCCGATTGTTGCACTGATGGAATGAGCAAGTCCTTCAACCACCTCACACTTCTTTTTTTTTTGCAAGGCAAATAGGGTTAGGTGACTTGCCCAAGGCCACACAGCTAGGTAATTATTAAGTGTCTGAGACCGGATTTGAACCCAGGTACTCCTGACTCCAAGGCCGGTGCTTTATCCACTATGCCACCTAGCCGCCCCAACCACCTCATACTTCTGCTGAAGCATTTTAGTCCATGAAATATTATATAACTTTTTTCTGAACCCTTAGAAGTCTATTTTCTCAAAATCTAGGATAATATGTCAAATTATACCCAGATTCTTCTTTTCTCTCACAAACTCTACAATGGGTCTGCCATTTTCTTGAAAGTTTCCCAGTATTTGAAGCTCAGCAACCAATTCATCCCTATTCATGAGACAGATTCAGAATAGAATCCCCCCATATTTGTTCCTCCATCTTTAGAAGGATAAAATTATCCATGAGGTAAGCCAATAAATTATTAATTGTCCTGTTTTTGGTAGAGAGGTTCAGTAGATATTTGGTTAATTGAAGTGCCTCAAAATTACTATCAAGACTCTCTACCAGACTTATGATAATAATTACTTAATTAATACTTATTAGAGGACTTTTGCATTCTCCTCATCAATTTATCTTTCTGTCCAGGAGGACTATAGTATTACTCAATGAGAAAACCACTTCAATTTGTCTCTCCTTTGCCTATTTGTCCTGTTTTCTCCTCTTATTCTTGGATTGCTTAACACAAGTATACTGTTTTAATAAATACTGCTACTCCATCCTATACTTTGACCTGTTTCTTTTGAATAAAATATAATTATTTAGGATCATCATCCAACCAAGGGTTTAATCTTTTAGTGAGTCAGAAATCAATCTGCGGTCAAATTTGCCTCTTTGAGTTAAGACCTTTATTTCCTCTTTTTTGCTGCTTAAATTTTTGCATTTGTGTTTAAAAACACAGGAGGGAATTAGCTTTTACTATTTCCTTTCATGGCTTTTTTCCCCTTATGTGAATGTGTAAGCATGAGTGCATTGCTCTGATCCCTGTGAAAAGTTTACCTGTTTATTCATTCAGTTTCTCAGATAAATGTCTACTTTTATCAACTTGGACACAGAAAAATAAATGGATAACTTATAGTCTCCTAAATCTAGACCTAGGCAAGATTTCAAAAGCTATTTCTTAAAACTTCCTATTTTACAAATGAAGAAATTGGAGAGTTCCCAGAAAAGGGTGATATGGGTATGGTCACACAGAGTCATTGTCTTAGATATGTTTCAAACCAAATTCCTCTGGTTCCAGAACTCTGTTCTTTTGAATGAGTGATTCAATGAATTCATGTGTACAAAGCTTTGTGTTAAGCACTGAAAGTCGAAAGAGAAAAAGTGAGACTACTCTAACCATTAAAGAAGTCACATTCTAATGGAAGAGAGAACTCATATGGCTTTCCTTAGTTATGAGTTTAGATGGAAAAGTCCTATGGACCCAAGGATATAGCATGAAGCAAATGGCAGTACCTATTGTTTAATGTAATTTCTACTAATAAAATTATATGTTTCTGCAGTTTAGCCATTTGATAAGACTCAAGAGGCAAAAACTTTCTTTTCTGGGTCTTCAGTGGCTATGGTTATTGCACCTGCAGAAATAGTTGCCTGGCATCAGCTCCAAAGCGGTGACTTCTCAGGATAATGCCTTTAGGTATTGTGTAGGAAACATGAATATTCTCATGGTTCTTGTGTTCATGGTCTTGAGGTTTCTTTACTGGGGCCTAAGGCGATAAATTGGCGATCTAGTAAGATAGGATGGCATAACTAGACATCTCCTTTTACTTTCTCAGGATACCTTGCTACTGCAGTTAGATTGCCTGCCCTCTAGGTAGCAGTTACTTAGCCACTGGAAGGGATGTCTGACTCCTTATCAATAGGAATTGCTTCCCCAAGTGATGGGTCTAAAACTATGATCTGGGTTGTGCTTCTTCCTAGAGTTTTCTTGTGTTTACTTTTTTTCCTCATTGTACTTCATTGTCCTTGTTTGAGAGATATTTCTCTCTCTCTCTCTCTCTCTCTCTCCCTCTCTCTCTCTCTCTCTCTCTCTCTTAGTTTTTGCAAGGCAATGGGGTTAAGTGGCTCGCCCAAGGCCACACAGCTAGGTAATTAGTAAGTGTCTGAAGCTGGATTTGAACTCAAGTACTCCTGACTCCAGGGCTGGTGTTTTATCCACCTAGCAACCTCTAGGGATATTTCTCTCAGACTTCTTTTATGTCTCCAGTGCTTGGCACAGAATA
Organism: Macrotis lagotis; assembly: GCF_037893015.1. Classification (NCBI taxonomy): domain Eukaryota; kingdom Metazoa; phylum Chordata; class Mammalia; order Peramelemorphia; family Peramelidae; genus Macrotis; species Macrotis lagotis. Next base: position 121,666,171 of record NC_133659.1, read on the forward strand.
AATAATTGTTAGCTGATTGATTTTCTTTAGTGTAAACTACTCAAACACATGTTGATTGGACAATGGATACGGGATCTTAATATCAGAATATAAATACTACTTTATAGAATAAGTGGGACTTGGTAGGGTGTTACAACTGGCAGTATAACAAAATGAAAGCATATCTCTTATTCTTGGATTATATAAAATGTTTGGTGAAGTAATATTATATTTTAAGAAAATATATTCCTCCATGGAAATCAACAAACAAGGGAGAAATATCAAAACAGAATACTTGAATAGGGGTCAATGGACAGATGAAATATTGTGATGAGAGCATATTGCCAACCACTAGACCAGAAGAAGGCAATGGAGGATAAGTTGTAGAAACAGATCACAAAGCTGGCCCTGAGGCAGAATACAGTACTGATGGAAAATTTTAGTTTCCCAGACATTGACTGAATGACTTTCTGCTAAAAGCAAAGGAACTGAAAAATTCATGATTTGCTTTAATGACTTTTTCAGGATAAAACCCTCAATAATGTATTTCATGTTATTTTGGAATATAAAAATATTAATTCATAATTATTAGCAAAATTTTACCACTCCTAAATTATTTGCAACTTTTTTTCTTTTATATACTTTTTGGTTTTATATCATCTTCATGTTCAAATATATATATATATATATATATATATATATATATATATATATATATATATACCCTCCCCTATCAGACATCTATTTCAGGTAACAAAGAATAATAATTTTAAAGATAGTTCAGTAAAATTAGCTAACAATTCAACCGTGTCTGACAGTATAGCTAATGTTCTACACACAGAGAGGAGATACATCTGCAAAAGGAGATGCATTCTTTTCATCTCTTCTCCTTCTTGTTCAATATAATTGCACACTATGAAGCTCTCTGCCTTTGAATAAAACACATTGTTCCAGGGAAAGGAGTATGGTTGAGAGAAGAACCAAGTAAGAAAGGGGGGAAAAGGAAGAACTGGGGAGAGAACTAGTGGTTTTGATGTTTTATCATATATGTGTAATATTAATGTTGATTCATTGTCTAAGGTTCACTTAAACACCATACAGTTCCTCTGTTTATCAATATTGTGAATTTTTATTTCTGTTTTGATAAGCAACTCCTATTTTTGAAGATTTGCCTGGTGCATAGCTCAAAACAAAACAAAAATGAAGTTTCTCATTTTCAGCCTCTTATGTGCCTTTACTTTTTAGATAGTGAATTTTTATCCCATATTTTCTCTCATTTTATTGGATTATATTATCTATTCATTTTGAAAGCTATGGCAGGTGGGCTTGTGTTTACTCTCTCTCTTTTTTGCATCATCTCTTTTATTAAAATCTACCTTTCTCTTGACTTGATGATAAATGCACCCTTCAAAAGATAGAAATGGCAGCAAAATGAACTCTATTTATGGACTTGATTCCAACCAATAAGGAGGAATGTGATGCTAAAGAAGAAATTATTAGAACTTCGAAAATAATCACAGAATCATACAATTTTAGTTTTGGAAGGGATCTCAATGGTCACTCATCTATACCTAGCAAGTGATTATCTAGCTCTACTTAAAGTTATCCATAAAGGAAATTCCACCCCATTCACAAAGCAATTCCATCACTTCTTGTTCCACTTTTGAGCTGCTTCAGTTCTTAGGAAGTTTGTTTTCCTGTCATCAACTCTAAATTTGTATATCTGTATCTTCCACTTGTAAGTTGTTCAACTGTCTTCAAGATGAGATTGAAAAAGAGAAACCCAAAAGCATCAAAACTTTCCTTATTATCATATAAAGATTTTTTTTCAACAAATCAACTTGTTTTATTCCTTTCATACCAGGATTCTCACTAAATGCTTTCATTATTAAAGATAACATACATTCATAAATATAGCAAATCAAGGTGTATTTATTAGACTATAAGATTCTCTTATGTATGAAGTAGCACAAACTAGGTCTCCTTAAGGTCAGTAGTCACCTAACGTTTTAGTTATGAAAAAAATTATCATAAATCAAATTATTTCTTTTAGTGTGCTCAGTCTAACTAACTGTTTTTAGTTCAGCTTCCCATGAGTTCATGTTTAGCCCATTTCCAAGTCACATAGAACAAGCCAGAATTATGAGCTAGTCACCCCAAAAATATTCTTCGACTTTGACAAACCTAATATAAAAGATTCTTTGTTTCTCAGTCACACAAATACCACTTAATCTAATCAACAAACATATATTTTAAGATTTTTCAATTCTAACAAATAAGTATAATCGTTAATCCTGCCTGCTGAATGCTGTTCTCATAACAATCATGTCCAAGAGATCTGAGACCAGCTTAGAAAACTGGGAAATGGCCCTCCCTTACTAACAGCGCTTGCTGTGCAGGCAATTTAGGAGAAGTTTGGTTTGAGTGTGGGAGCAAGTAGGAAAGGGATGAAAAAACTCTGGGCTTGGTCTTAGGAGAATTTTCCAGCTAGAATTGGAGGACCCCAAAAGGCCCTTGTTCTCTTGGAGACACTCTAAGAAGGAGCAAGACCAAGTATCTTTGAATGTTCTGTCTAATAGACATGATGCAAAGTACATAGAGGAAGATAAAGGAACAATCTGTATAATCCTCTCCCAACAGATTTCAACAAAATAGTCCTTGAGGGAAGGGGGGCTTTGCCACTCCCCTGCCATCCAATATGGAGTTGAACATTCCCATCAGGGCAATAAAACAAAAGGCAATACACATATAGATTTCATTCAAGCTGTTGACAATTCCCTGTTGATATTCTTCAGTTTCTCTCTCTCTCCCTCTCCCTCTCCCTCTCCCTCTCCCTCTCCCTCTCCCTCTCCTCTCCTCTCCTCCTCTCCTCTCCTCTCCTCTCCTCTCCTCTCCTCTCCTCTCCTCTCCTCTCCTCTCCTCTCCTCTCCTCTCCTCTCCTCTCCTCTCCTCTCCTCTCCTCTCCTCTCCTCTCCTCTCCTCTCCTCTCCTCTCCTCTCCTCTCCTCTCCTCTCCTCTCCTCTCCTCTCCTCTCCTCTCCTCTCCTCTCCTCTCCTCTCCTCTCCTCTCCTCTCCTCTCCTCTCCTCTCCTCTCCTCTCCTCTCCTCTCTCTCTCTCTCTCTCTCTCTCTCTCTCTCTCTCTCTCTCTCTGTCTCTCTGTCTCTCTGTCTGTCTCTCTCTGTCTGTCTCCCTCTCCCTCTCCCTCTCTTCTTCTTCTTTTGATGATGGTCACATGATTGTGCTATTGTTTCCTTCCTTTTCTATTCTTTGCTCTGTTTTTCCATTTCAGGTTTTAATCTCCTATACTTGTCCATTTTGTAAATAGTACCAAGGAGGAGCTGCAGAAATCGAAAACGTACTTTTATATTTCATTCCAAGGGGGTTATGATTAGAGAAAAAGTAGAATGTATCCTGGGCATCTAGGTCATACAGTGCATAGAAGGATGTGTGTAGAGTCAAGAAGACTTAACTTCCTGAGTTCAAATCTGGCCTCACATATCATTTTTCTGTACCACCCACCCCTAGGTAAGTTACTTTAACCTGTTTGCTGCAATTTCCTTATTTTTGAAAGTAAACTGGAGAGGGAAATGGTATACCACTCCTGTATCTTGGCCAAGGGAATTCCAAAATGGGGTCCTGAAGAGTTGGACACAATTGAAAATGACTAAATGATAATGATATTTTACACTAGATAGACTCAGAATTGATTAGAGCTTTATTGCTAAATATCAATTAACAAGTAACCTTTTTTATTTATATGAACTAATTTCTGTTTTGGCTAAGAGAAAGACTCAAATTGCCACAGAGAAGGGAAGAATTCTATCACAGAACCATCTAAGAGGCAGCATGATATAGTACATAGATGACTTGTCTTATTAATTATTTCCTATTTATTCTGTAGATTGTATAAATTTGTTTTTTGTGTTGTCTCCTCCATTAGATTGTGAGCTCCTTGAGGACAGAATTTATCTTTTACCTCCTTTTTTGTGCCCAGGACTTAGCAAAGAGTTTGATTCATAGTGATATTTATTGATTTCTTTATTGTGACAAATAGACACTCTGTGACTGAGAAAAGGACTATTTTCTTAAAAAAGAAACCTTCTAGGATTCTAAATTACAATTATGACTTATAAGTGTCTGGATCAGAAAATTCTGGATCATCTTAGACATGTTCCCAAATTAGAGGAAACTACACCAAGAAGGATGGTGGACTATTTGGTGCAGAGGCAGTATCAACAATAAATACATATTGATGGCTAGTCTTCTGTGTGCAATACTTTGAATGAGAAAGGCAGTGCTATTAAAAAGAAGCATGAGACAAATCCTGTCATGATGGTATTTATATTCTAATTGGGAGCTAAGACATACACATAAGATTAATAAAAGAACAAGGTAGCATTTGCTAAGTGTTAAATGCAGACCGTAAGTTAGTAAAGGTCAGAGTTCAGTGGCGACTTCGTCTGTGTGGCTGATGGCTCAATTACTCTGGAAGAAAAGAACCAAATACAGTTTTCACAGACAAAGGACAGTTTCCTCAGGAAAAACCACCCTCACCAATATATTTAGTTCCCTGTTATCAAAGCAGCCAAAATGATGAGAAATATTTAGTGAGCACAGTTAAATATATAGTACACATTATGGAATCTTTAAAGGACTTTGATTCTCCTACAAGATTTCCACTGAGAATAAAGCTTATGTAAGATGAATTGGGACTGCTTTAGAACATTTTCTAATTTGTGAGAGGCACACTACTAGGGTTTACACCAGGGACAGAAGGGAATAAGCATACTATTTTCCATATATTTAAAAAAAGGAAAATGGAGGACTTTCACACTGACCCTGAGTTGGGGACAAGTGTACCCTAAACTACAAGTACATTTTTACCTTGTTAAAAGAAAACGATGATATTCTCTAATAGCATTTGGATATTTAAGTATAAAAAACAATTTTACAAATAGTCCTCCAAGTACTATAGAAAATCAATTTTAATTCTCCAATTTTTATAACACATTTATACATTCTTACATTTCTTTTTCTGTATTCCAGAGTAATAAATTAGCTATACAAATACCAAAAGAAAGATAATAATAGACAATAGAAAGAATGCTTTTGTATTTATATCACCTTTCTTCCAAGGAGCGCAGGCATTTTGCAGGTATAATGAATGTTTAGATATGAAATTCCTTTTGCTGAGTTATTGATGACTTTATCTATCCAGTGCCTGAGTCAAATTATAGTATGCTATGGAAGCAATAGCTTCCTTCAATCTTTCACATTACTGTACTATGAAAACCACCTAGGCCTATTACAAAGCTGCCATGGCTATTGTATCTAGGCCATAAGTCATCTAGGTTTAACCCCATTAAATATCTCCGACATGACTCAAATTTAGCCTCTTCTTAACATAAAAATGTAATCTGCAACATGAAAGTAATTGTAAGAAAAAAAGGAAACTAAAAACAGGGCAAAATATGTGACAATAACAAAATGTCACCTAGACTAATTTGAATTTTCCTAATTTCTACAAATGATCATGAATTGAGAACTACAAAAATATACCATTTTCATTTTGTCATCTAGTTTGATGTATGAAAATTGCCTTACTGAGTAGAATTTGGAGATCATATTAACCGGAAAAGACTAAATCCTAACATCTTCTGAAAGAATAATGTATGTTTTTAACTATAATCAGCAGTGAATCAAATATCTTCTATGTATCAATAAAGACAATAATTCATGTTCTGGAAGACTGACTTTCCCAGACTTTTTCTATAGTATCCCAGAACCTCTTCACCTTGGAAGCCACTGGACTTATAAATTAGAATAACTTCCATCCCTGTGACCTCCTCTTCTGATTAGTTGATTCCTCCCAGAACTTCTATTTTAAGAAGAACCCCCCAGATCAATCATGTCTTTACTCCTTTCCATACTGACTTCATTTCCTCAGCCTTTCTCTGATGCTACCACCCTTTCACCATGGGTACCTTCTTTCTCCTCTCCCTAAACCCCATCCCACATTTTCAATTTTTTTAATGTATTTTCTTTCTCAATTAGAATATAAACTCCTTGTAGTTTACCTATCAGATCTATGGAAAGGGAAGCAGTTTATGACCAAGGAAGAGATAGAGAACATCATTAAAAACAAACTATATAATTTTGATTACATTAAATTAAAAAGCTTTTGCACAGACAAAACCACTATAACCCAGATCAAAAGAAATGTAGTAAATTGGGAAACAATCATTATAACTCATATTTCTGACAAAGCATTCATTTCTAAAGTATATAGAGAACTGAGCCAAATTTTCAAAAAAAAAAGCCATTCCCCAATTGACAAATGGTCAAAGGATATGCAAAAGTGATTCATATTCATACAAAAAATTGCTCTAAATCATTACTTATTAGAGAATGCAAATTAAAGCATCTCTGAGATACCACCTCATACCTCTCAGACTGGCCAATATGACCAGAAAAGACAATGATCAATGTTGGAAGGGCTGTGGGAAATCTGGGACACTAATACATTGTTGGTGGAGCTGTGAAGTCATCCAACTTTTCTGGAAAGCAATTTGGAATTACACTCAAGGGGTAACAAAAATGTGCATACCCTTTGATCCAGCAATACCACTACTGGATCTATACCCTGAAGAGATTATGAAAAAGGGTAAAAAAAAATCACTTGTGAAAAAATATTCATAACAGCCCTGATTGAGGTGACAACAAATTAACAATTAAGTAAATATCCTTCAATTGGGGAATAGCTTAACAATATGTGGCATATGCATGTCATGGAACACTATTGTTCTATTAGAAACCAGGAGGAATGTGAATTCAGGGAAGCCTGGAGGGATTTGCATGAACTGAAGCTGAGTGAGATGAACAGAACCAGAAAAACACTGTACACCCTAACAGCACCATGGGGGTGATGAACAATCTTGATGGACTTGCTCATCTCATCAGTGCAACAATCAGGGACAATTTTGGGCTGTCTGCAATGGAGAATGCCATCTGTATCCAGAGAAAGAACTGTGGAGTTTGAACAAAGACCAAAGACTATTACCTTTAATTTTTAAAAAATATCTTATTATGTAATTTTGCTATCTCTTATACTTTATTTTTTCCTTCAGTATATGATTTCTCTCTCATCATATTCAACTTAGATCAATGTATACCATGGAAACAATGTAAAGATTGGCAAATTGCCTTCTGTGGAGGGTGGGGAGGAGAAAAACAAGATTAGGGGGAAAATTGTAAAACTCAAAATAAATAAAATCTTTCTATGAAGTCAAAAAAATCTAAACTCACTTTTTCATTTTCTTTATATTCTATAGTAAATATTTTATTTGTTCATATTACATATTTAATAAAAGATTACAGTGCTTTTATCTCCCCCCCCAAAAAAGAATAAAAACACCTTGAGGGAAACATGTCTTCCATTCTACTTGCATTTTTATTCCTAGAATTTAACACACTATCTAGAACATAGTAAGAGTGTAATAAATTCTTGTTGATTTGCCTTGAATTGAAAAACCGAGAATGAGTTTATGATTCATGCTTTCAAAAAAATGTATCCCAGTAAGATTGAAAGAATGTATAATATGAGTTGAAAGTCATTGAACTTGGAATCAAAAGACCAGTTTGAAGTGTTCTCTACTACTTACTAGCTATGTAAGCTTTTCACTACATTCATTCATTCATTCATCCATCCATCCATCCATCCATTCATTCATCATTTATTAAAGATTGGGAATACATAGATTTTTAATTTTAAAAAAGCTTCCTATTCAAAAGAACAAAATTTAGACATAAGTAAAATAATATATATATATATACACATAAATATAATACATAAACATAGAGAGAGCCAAAAAAATAGAAATACACAGAGAGTCAGAAAAAGAGAGAGAAATATGAATTAGAGACATGGAAGAAGCATAACATCTGGAATGATCAGAAAAATGCCTCAGTGATGCATGAATTTAGCAAGCTTGGAAGTCAGATTGAGAATATTGTAAACAAAGAGGACAGTTTGTACAAAACCTTGCAAACAAGTGGTGAGATGATACAGAAGGTGATAGAAGAGTAAATAGGAAAGATAAGTATGGTTGAAATCTAAAGTGCCTGAAGTGGAGGGGGGGGGGAGGGCTTATTAGAAATAAATCTTTAAAGTTAAGCAATTAGTTTCCTCTTTTGAAAGATGGGGAGATTTGGGGAAGAATTTAAGGAGATCATGAACATAAAGTGTCATTAAGCACTAAGACTGGTGATACAGAGATGAACAATATAGTTTCTGAATTTAAAATTCTTATAATCTAATAGGATTAATAGAACATGAACACAAATAAGCATATCATAAGTTAGAATTCCCTAAGGGCAAAGGAGAAGTCTAGATACAGTGTTGTTATAATCTGAGCTATAACATATAAACCACTAAAACAATTCACAGTGAATTGAAGAACATTCTCCAAGAACCATAATAATTGAATTACAATGCCTAAGCAGGAAATGTGTCACACTAATTAAAGGGGGGGGAGGGTGGCATTCTAACATAGAGCTTTTAAAATAAACAATCAGTTCTATTCTTTCAAACTGCCAAATTAATATGGGGTGGCCATTTCAGTACAGGATAAAGCTACATTGAGTGCTTCTCTTGGAAATGAAAGAATGAATTTGCTTCCATAAACACCTTATTGAAACTATCTGCTTATGCCGCTGAAGAAGCAAATAGTGATCTCCAAGTAGAGGATAAACTTTTACTTGAAGAAAGATATTCTTTATTGCCCATCTCTACTAAGGGCACAGGAAAAGGAAACTGGGTCTAAACTGGAGTATGAAATCACATAAATACTTCAATAAATTTGCAATATTGTCATTATGATTACTATCTCCAGTGACGCTGATTGTGACTCATTCATTCCTTCTCAGTCTATGTCTCTTTTGTTCAAGTCTCCCCCCACATAGGGAGTTCGAACGCCATGTTGGGGATTTTTCTCAAGTTCTCTTGACATTGTGTGGATACCAAATCATGAAGACTGTCCATTAATTATCCCTTGCTATCCATGCATGGTCATCCAATGTCCTTTGTTAGTCATACATATCTCTAATGATGTCATATTTATACCCACTATGAACTTTCTCTTTGAGTGATTCAAAAGTTTAACTTTTCAGAGACCATGATATACATGATTTGTAGTCATCCAGCCATCACCAAAAATAAAAATTAATGTTAAAAAATAGGTCCTCATTTCAGGAAGAAGCTTGAGGCCATCAAAAATTCTTCACAGTTTTCTAAAGGAAATTCATTCAGGTTATCCTCCTCTAGTTTGAATTTGGGCATAGCTTTCTGGGATTCATCCACAATGTCTGACCAAGACATACAAACCAATGAATTAGTTCCATGGATTGTTTGAAAATGATCTGGACCTGCAAATGGTGAGAGATCATGCTAGAAGGGAGAAAGGGTTTTGGGTCCTTTTTCCCCTTTAGGGTAAGATGATTCCTCTGAGAAAGCTCCTATCTTTTGTCTTTTTCATTTGTTCTTATATTCAATGAAAAGGGAATAGTCTCTGTTCTTGTGAATTTCAAAGATTCAAAGGATGAACCACAGAAATCTAAAAAAGTTTAAATGCAGATGGAGTTTTGTAGCCGACATGGTCTTTAAATCTTGAGGAGCAAGGAGCATCCTTTGGAAAACCAGTCAATAAGACGGACTCATCAAGTAGTCATGTCCTATCAGACATGAACTTAGTAGGATCAATGCTATCAATCCTAACTCACTATCCCAGAAATACAGGTGAAGTGGGAAAGAACATACTATGGAAGTAATGAGAGAATTCTAGTATATGCCTAAGTAAACATACTTTTATAAAGTTAAAAATAAATATGCATCTCATTTGATAGACTTCAAAAATGTCTTGGGTCTTGATGCAGCCAACAGTCATCTAATAATAGTAACATCTGGAGAGGTTTACCACCTATATGAGTGTCCAACCTTTTAGCTTTTCTTGACCACACCATTAAACATAAACTTGTGAAGGGACACAAATAGAATTCAATATTTATTTATAACCACAATGAAACCCATATTACCAATAAGTATAATAATAAAATGTAATAATGCCACATTGAGGACTACATGAGACCCCAGACCATGGTGGGACACCACTATAGATTCAATTAGGATAAGGTTTGTTGCTCTGTTTGATCTCTGAGTGCTTTCATAATATTTGTTGATGTTTTAAGGGGCGGGGAAGAGTTTTTCCCTGAAGAATTGATAATTTAGGTTAAATACAGAATTTCTAATACTATAAATCCTATTATAATCAAAACTAGAAATTTTTGTGCCTGGGACAGATTCCACAAGTCTTGACTCAAGGAACAAATGGTCCTTAAATATGGTGATATGGTGCAAGAAGTATTAGGATGGAAAGTAAGGAGGAAGGAATACCATTCTGTGTTGACACAGAATTTGACTGGTGAGAGGCTGCTATTTGTAAGGCTACCATGGTGTTGAGTAGAAAGAATAATGGGAAAAGGAGAGAAAGTCATCCTAACATATTATTTGATAGCTTCTTATTTTAACTAATTTTCTTACTAAGTTCCAAATTCTTTTGTTTCTATGATGCTAAAAGAGACAAATACCATCCTCTGTCCTCATACTCTAAATTCAGAGATTTGGGGACAATGCTTCAGTTTCTCTGCCTTAATTCTGGCTTTCTCATCAATTTAAGCCTTTGGGGCTAAGTAGAATAAGTCTAATTTCTCTTTTATGTGTTAATCTCTCATTGGCTTCCCTAATTATGCTAAAAAAACATTTCCTTGAACCTAGAGTTACTTAGCATGATTTTAAAACATTCAACATCATGGTTGTCCTTCTCTGGATGGCCTCTAGAGTAATGTAGGGCCCACGTCTGTCCATTTTTTCCAAAGGAATAATTGAATAACTGAGGTCAAATCAAAACTCAATCAAACTTCAAAATAAGTTCAATATGAAACACTCTTTTAAGATGGTTAAGTCCTCACTTATTTCTTTCCTTCCCCCCTTCAACTATTGTCATATTTCTGAACTCTGACATTCTTCACAACATTTAGGACTGGACTTAATTGAAGCATGTCTATGCAATTCAGGACTTTTTGATCCTGACCAACCTGACATTGTGATGCTTCAGTGGAGCTCCAGTTCAATTTTCTAAATTCTAATGGTTTGACTCTATTAAAAATCCCTTCTTCATATATAGTTATTTATATGTTATTTTCCCCATTAGATTGTGAGCTCCTTGAGAACAGGGTCTATCTTTGATCTTTCTTTGTATTTCCATTGTAGTACGTAATAGATACTTTATAAATCCTTGTTGACTTTCTTGACTTGATTGCATCACTTCCTTGAAATGAATTCTGTAAACTCTCTTATTTCATATCCATCACATTACTGAAAATCATTTGCCTTTTCCATCTTGCCTTACTTTTCATTTATTCCCCAAAATGAAAGATCTGTTTGTATTAGGTCCACCATCTCAGTATCTGCTCAATCACACTTCATTCCCTTTCTCAACTCTATATTTCTATGAAAGCTTTCAACAGTAATAACTGATAAGTTTTCAAATATATGAGTTGACTAATAAGTTGATCCAGTAGAGGCAATTGAAGAGGTAAAAGTAAAACAGGATATAGATATTTCACTGCTATCTCTTTCATAGAAGACCTTCTTTAAATTAAAAAAAAAAGATGATGTAGAAATAGTAGAAGAGGCTGGTAAAGTATGCAGACTTCAGGAGAATTTTTTTAAAGAAATTACCCCACTGCTATTCAGTAATCAAATGGGAAAAAAAAGGTATAAGGTAATAAAATATAGAATTAGGGTAGAGCACTTGCCTGAGGATATCTCCTGTAGTAAAGGTTATTTTTCATGATTTATAAGGGTTTTTAAAGAAGCTTGCAGAATGCCACAGGAGAAATGAAGTTCTCATAAAGCTTCACATTGTTCTCTGAGTGCTTTCATAATACTTGTTTATGTTTTAAGGGGCGGGGGAGGGTTGAAAAAAATTGTACCGTGAGGTGGAACGGTTATTGACCAGATTGATCATGGGAACAAATCTGCCGGTGGTAACCTTGTTTAATGATATGTTGCTGGGCTCAGCACCTTGCTGAGGCTGTGATTCTTCACCGGCTGGGGCCGCATGATGGATCGCGGTAGGAGGCTGATGGTGCAATCACTCACGAGCAGCCAGTGACACCTGCACCAGCCTGACACCCGTCCCCTCTGGATGTATCAGCCAGTCTGCCTGGCCTACTGGGAGACACAACTATTCTGCCCAACAGCAAACAAAAGTTCTGTCTACCTTGCAACTTTTTGTAGGGCATTTCTTTAAGGTTATATTATTAGTATTATTAATAATTATTACTATATTCTACTTATGAATTGAACTATCTCACTTTATTCACACATCTTGCAGCACAGGTAATTTCACAATGACCAAGAGTAAATAGAATCAAATAATTCAAATCAGAATTTTGGAATATGCATGTATATATACATATATGTATATATGTATATATATACATATATGTAATGAGTTACCAAATGGGTGAAAGAAATATTATCCAGTGGAAAAAATACCTGATAGGCCAAACATCTTTTATATCAATCATTTCAAATCAATAACAGACTTCTGAATACAAAGTGTTCCTAAAATTCTACATACAACATAGTATAGGTTGGAAACATATACTTCCCTTTTGCTCTAAATAATCATGTCTTTATATTCCTTATATGCTAGCTTGGATTCTTAAAGCCAATCAAGTTCAAACTCTGATAGTTCTGATTAAACTGGGATAACTTTAAATAGAAGCTTGATGATAGCCTGACTACCAGCCATGAAAACTGTCTGGAAAAACTCATCACCATAGTATTATCCATTGAGTGATAAAGTTTTTCAGTCATGATAACCATAGCTATTAAAAAGTAGAAAATTGTTATCTTTGATTTGCATCAATGGAGGGTATATCCAAACTAATGAAATAATCATTTTTTACATATTGAGTATAAATTTAATAAAGGGGACCGATTTATATCTCAATTCTTTTACCTGTTATTTTCATTTGGATTTTGAATAATGTAGTACAACTTGTCTGAGGAAAAGTATTCTCATACCATCACCCTCTTCCACAATCTACGCATGGTTCCCTATTACCTATCACATTGTTGAAAATCATTTGCCCTTCCCTTCTAACTTACTTTCCACTATGCCCCAAATACTTCAATCTGCCCAGTTGGGTTCACCTCCTCAATATCTCCTCAATTGCAAGTCATTCCCTTTCCTAAGTCCACCTTTCTAGGAAAACCTTCAACACTAGTAACACTACCTCACTCCTCAACCTCTTTAATCTATTCAAATTCTAAGATCAATTCAAGTTCAGCTTTTTACCAAAATCCTTCCATGACTATTGCAATTTACATTAACTTCTCTCATTTCTTTGAACTCTTTTAGCACATAATCCTCACCACACAGTTTAGCACTTAATTCTATGCTATCTTGTTTTTTATATACAGTAAACCTATAAACTCTTCAAGGTCAAAGATAGGACATATAATTCTCATGTATCCCTTCCCTACCTAAGCACTGTTCAGGACACAAGTTAAACACTCAATAAATACTCATTTGCTGACTGATGTCTCAATGACCAAACCATATCCTCCAAGGGAATGTTGTAATTATGTTGTAAATTATGTTGTAAAAGTTGTCATGATTTACCAAATCAATGGGAGATTTACAGACAAACCAGTTGAGTAGAGCACATGAAAACATGGAAACAGGCTGCCCATCTAGACTCTCCCCCCATTCCTATAGAATGTTTTCTAATGGCCAGGGCCTGCTGGGTTTTATCTGATTGGTAAAGAGGTCCCTAAGTGACCAGTCACACCATTCACATCTGCCTTGCCCCAAAGTCACTTATCCTATTCTCCCACTGTGCATGCTACTTTCTAACCATCTGTCCTGCTTCTTTGTCATTTGTGGGAAAGGAAGAGTACAGAAAAAGGGGATCTATGGAGTATATAGGGATAGTACTTACAGCAGAATTAAAATGAGCTAGTAACTGGATGAATTGTTCAGGAACTGAAGCTAGACATAAAAACGTTTTCCCCAATAAACTGATCCATATTTGCTTTTTCATGTTTTCATCCTTTCTACTTAAGCTGAAATTTTTTTAAGTAAAAATGATTATGTGCTTGATATACTTCCATTTACATAGAATTTGTTGCTGTGAGCTTGTGGACACAATTTTGTATCTTATGTTGATCTATATGTATAACCAAAACCCTTGCCAGAATGTATTCTTAAAAAAAAAGACAAAACTCTTGTAGCTTAAAATAAAAATTACAATATCATTAAGACATATTTGAATACTGCTTTAAAAATTTGTATATTAACAGCCTCACAACTGTGGGCTTGTTAATAAGATATTGTCACCATTTTATAGATGAGAAAACAAAAAAGTTCAGTGAAGTACCTATGCTTACACAACTGTTCTAAGTATATGAAGTGCAATGAAAGTCCCTCTATTGTGCAGTTAGGGGTTTAGTCAATATTTTACATTACCAAAAAAATATAGGGAATGATAGCCTGTACAAATACACACATACAGACACACACACACACACACACACACACACGCATATATTTTAGTTTCAAGGTCTTCATTTTAAGTCATTTGTAACTTAATTGTAAATAGATTCAAGTATTCTAATTATTTCATCAATAATCCATTTTTACTTAAATATTTAAACAATGGCAAATGCAAAAAATATATACATTATTTCAAGGAAAAAATGTCAACTTAGAAGAAGAGAAATATCTTGATACACTCTAAGATTCCCTCCTAGAATCTTTTCATCATATCAAACACATATGATGTACTCTTCTCCGAAATGAGGTTATAACCATGGCAGTTCATTCGTGATTATAAAGGATGGTTATCCAGCCATTGAGATTTCACTATTTTCCAACCAAGTCCACTTTATTTTACTTTTGATGTCTCAATAATTCAGCACTGCAAATCTGGAGTAATTGTCTTGCTGTAATCCTTGGGTGAAAGGAAAATGATAAAATTCTAGAAAGAGACAGGGAAATTAAGAAGCTAATGTTCCAGGTCTGTCCATGGGTGTGAATTGGGGACACTTCCCTCTTTGCTGATATGTCACCTACCTTTCTTTAGAATGTAAGTCATAGGGCTTGAGTCATGTCTTTTTTTGTCTTCTGTATATTGCTAATTATGCTGCTGTCACTTGGGAAATAATACTGTATATATTATTATCAGCCCTTCTATTGGTAATAAATGAATAGGCCTGTCAATTTTAGAAAGTTTGGTTAGCAGCAGGCAATGAGCAGAGTGCCTTATGATCTTCAGTTATTATTAGTAGTACTGCTGCTATTATTACAGGTAAACAGTCCTGAAAATCTTAGGGAAATCAGATCCATAAGCTATAACACTAGAAGCAGCTGCCACCAGGAGTAATACAACCAGAGTGTATTCTTACACCAGTGTAATATAGCAAGATATGCTGAGAGAAGTGGCTGTCCCATTGATAAAGTTGCATCAGGAAGACAACTTACTGAATGATCAATTTTTCAGTAGGAAACATTTCCACTTTACTAGCAGAAAAGGATAGTTTTCAAATCCAAGATGTCTTTTGAAAGCAGGGTGCTGTAGAAATCCTGAAGTAACATGAAAAATAAGCTATGTCTGTATCCGTCAAGGAGAGGAAATTAAAAATAAAGTAATACAACATAAAATGCATGCTAACTCAAATTATGTTCCAACTACAGTTTCCATACTTCCTTCTATTTCTCTTCTCTATCCTTTAATAGGACTTTTAAGCAAAAATGTCATTCATCAAGCCCTGCCCTATTCTTTTTATACATATATATATATATATATATATATATATATATACACACACACACAAATACAAAATTATAAAGCATTTCATTAGCCAAGCTATAGTGATTATCAGAACCAAATCAGTCTATCTTTTGCTTCCTTATGGGATGGTCTTCACAGCAAGCAGTTGCTAAGACAATGAAAATGTTTTTCCAGATGCAGCATCTGGCTATTTGGCAGACTCATTTAGTAGTTAAGTTGGCAGCTTTGGGTTTGCCTCTGGGTCTATTGTATGTTTATAAAGGCAATAGCCTGTCAACTTCACGCTACCTTCCCTATTTTGTGTCTCATCTTGTCTTTGGTCACTTTTTTGATTGTAATGGGCACAAGTAAGATGTACATGAACCTCTGTGAAAAAAATGTCTGACATACTCTCAATGTTAATCAAAATTTTCTCCTTTTTCCCTCCACAGGTTTTTCCCCTATTTATTTCTCACCTATACTTCAATCATCTTAATTTTGATATAGATTAATTTCATTTGCATTATAAATTTATAACACAATATACATAAAAGTCTCTTGTGCAAAAAATCCACACAATTATTTCTATATGTGTACGAAGTTATTCCTTCTTGACTAAAATCCTTAATGCTGTAATATCATAAAAGATAGAAGGGAATTTTTTATGTTACAGTAATAAATGAGGTGTTAAAGAAATATTCTGATTTGTGAGCATTTTGTTAAGTATATTTGTTAAGTATATTCCTGTCCTTTGGAGTTAATGCAAGCAGAACTCACGTCCCATTCACCGGACTGTACTACTGCAGTGTCCTGTGGTATATTGATAAGCATTTTTAAGTAATGAATTTACATTTCAGTGTTTCACAGTAAACTGCATCAACAAATGAGATATAGTAAAAAATTTACTTAGTTGAAGTCCCCTCCCTTGTGTTACTGCTTTGAAAGACAGGAGCGAACATAAGCAATACATGATTTTTTAAAAGATTTTAGTTTTAAAAGACAGAAGTTGGTAGTTTTATAGTCACCTATGCCATTATTCACAAATACTGTTGCTAAGTACTTTAAAATGACATTATGCACAATTATATAGCATTTGTTCATTTTCACATCATTGAAAAAGTAACTGGAAATATTGACAATTATATGCCCCTTTGTACTTTGATTTCCTTATAAAAGGAAAAAGAAGTAGAAATATACTTCCCAATTCAATTTGAACAATTCTTCCTGATTAAAAAAAACTCTCTCAGAACTATTCAAAATAATCTCTGAGCAAACAAATATCCCCTATTTAATATTTATTAAAATTATTGAGACTCCATGTCTCCATTTTATAATTGTTCTTATGAGAAAGTAGAAGGATCCCCTCATTCTAGGTATGTTCTTTCATAAAAAATAATTGTTAGTTTTTTAAAAGTCTTCATTTTCTTTCATATTCCTAGAAAGGTATTGAAAATAAAGTAATTTATGAAACGGTGTTTGTGAGACATTTATTTTGCTATTTTTTTTCTTTTGTATGTTCCAATTTTAAAGTGGCAATCTGATTGATAAAGAAATCTTTGCTTTTTGAAAGAAAAATAAATTGTCTGCAGCATCTAACCACAAATTTTAAATGGTGATTTCATTTTCCTTTTGTTCCTCCCATCATTTTAAGCATTCCAGCAGGTTGCATGTAAAAACCACATGGAAAAATATTAAAGTGCTGAGTTTGGTACATGAACATCTGTGGACATCATTGAAGACCACTTAATAGTCCCAATGAAAGAAATTCTACACATGAAAAATCTGAAACCTTCTTATGCAAATCATTTTGCCTTTAGCCATTTGCAAAAGAAAGGACCTGGTGGATTTAGTAATTTTATATACACTGGTGAGATTGTTGTTATCTTTGTTCTTACATTAATTAGTAGAGTCTTCAATGATCAGAGCAACCTCAAAAATCTGGTCTCTGGTTGAAGTAAAAAAAAAAAAGAAATGATTTCAACTGTAGACTTATTATAGCCTATCCTATTTGATTACCTGTTATTAGACTAGCATCTGTCATTAAATGATTTTATTAATAGGTAAAATGACATGTGATCATGTGTATTCTTATGTGTAATTCTTTCCCTATTAAAAACAAATAAAACATAATTTTAGATTTATATATCCCTCTTGGTAATTCAATGATTCTATTTCTTATCATTTAAAAGGAGTACAATTTAAGTAAAAGTCTTAACGTGATAGTGTCAATAACTTAGTCATGCCTCCTATAATAGTTCTATATTAACTGTTATGTAATGCATTCAGCTCCAGTGGGGGGGGGGGGGAGTGATGTTGTAAGTGTGAGCATTTTCCCAGGCACAGGGATTAATATAAGGAAATTTAAATTTAGATGATACATTTAACTTTTACAAAATAAGACCTATTAAAGGTGAAGAACTAAAATTTCCCAAACCTTCCTAAGGAACCAATCCCAGGAAAGTTTTTTTTCCCTCCTTTTCCCTACAGGTAGTATGAAATGGAGCCCAAATGACAGGACCCCATCTGAGTCTACCCAGCTCCCCCAGTCTGCACAAACCCACTCTATCAATCATGGCAGGATAATGCATAGTGGTTGCACCTGTGACAGGAAATGATTGAGTGCTGAACACAGGGCCTGCTTCACCAGTCGCTTTGTGCATTTGTATTTCTCCAGGGCCAGTTTGAGAATTTTCAGAACTTGGGGGGGGAGGGAATTCCCATTGTATTTTGGGAGGAAATGCAGTTTGATTATCAAATTCTAATATTAATCAATTGGATTGAAATGAAGGAGAAGATTTTGACAAGTGCCTGAGATCTTCTAGATCCAGTGCTATTACAAGCTAAAATTTTATTAGACTGTAATTTTATTTGGGTAGGTAGAAGATGCTGGCTATTGTCATTCTTTTGAGTCATCTTGCTCAGTCTGGTTACAAAACAGAAATTTGGTCTTTTAGATCATATAAAAGAACAAAAGGCCAGTGCAAACCTATTGCTCTAAAATATTGTATAATCTAACTTAGCTTTTCAGTGAAAAATAATTTACTTCATCTTTGAAAGAATCACCCCTCCCCCCTTTTTCCTCATTTTTGGAAACACTTGATTTAATATAGTAATCTCATTTTTAAATGCTTGATTTAATATTGTAATCTAATTTTAAATAATTGCAATTAAAGGATAACACAGTTTAAATAATTTTCTGCTAATTCAGCCACTTCTTGAAAATTTGTGTAAGTGGTAAAAGGGTGCGTATTATACTACAGTCAATGTTTTACCTGCATCTTCCTGTGTAGACAGAGGCATATTTCTTTTTTTGTTGCTGGAGCAAGGAATAAAATCTAGGTAATCTAACTAATGGTGCCCATTAAGCCTAAACAGGATTTTAGTTTCTGATTTGAAAATGACTGAATTAAATGAAGCAATCAAATCAATTAAGAAAAATAGTAAGGATTGGATGTGTGTTTTGAGGGAAGCTGACCAACAAAAGTTTAAAAAATAAAAACAATCTCACAATTTAATTGTAAACTCAATCCAGAGAGAGAGAGAGAGAGAGAGAGAGAATTAAAAACAAATACATTTGAATGTGAAACCTAAAATATCAAATCGTCTCCATTTTATCTTAGCTCCTCTCAACAATATTCAGCACTGTCAAATGTCCAGAAAATTATTAGAGAAGGCAAATTGTTTTTTTTTTGTTGTTGTTTTTCCCCCCGTAAACTGGTGTTCTTTTATTTCCCTCTATAATACTGCGATCTTCCACATATACCCAACAATGATGGGGAAATAAAATGAAGGCTTTAGGAAGTGGGCAGTTCTGCCAGGACAATTAGGCTTCAATAGATAATGTACATGCTTACAAACATACACCCCCATGCTATTTGTGTGATGTGCCCCACTGCTGAAAATGACTGTCGCTAGTCTCCTGTCTTTGATGACCTAGCCAGTAAAGTTATGTAGCTATAAATAGATTGATAGAGCCAGCTGATTAGGAAGAAAAACTGATGCTCAGTTGGAGCTTATGGATCAATCCCTGGCAGGGTGGGAGTGGGGTGGGGGAGGGGTCTGAGAGATGGGGAACAAAGTAACCGCTCTTTAGTTGGGCTCAGGACTGTGGTCTCACTGCCCTCCACCCCTTAGCCCTAGATGTTTTCGCGTCTTCCGAATCGCGAAGACTTTCCAAGGAGGACCCAGCTACTGGGGGCTACGCGGGCAAATCGATTTGGACCCCGGGGCTGGAAGAGAAAAAGTGTGGACGTGGCTCTGCGCTAACGGAGCGCCGGCCGCAGTTCTCCGCTGGTCCTTCCCAGCACCGGGACATCTGGACAGCTCCCCTCCCTAGAGGAGGCATGCCACCTTTTCCCCGCCCGTGCGACCCCAGACCCAGCGTGCAGAAAGCCGAGCCCGCCAGCCTAGAGGAGGGGTTCGCTCCCCCCCTCCTGCTGCTGCTGGTGGTCATTTGGCCGTTCCTCCCCGGACCCCCGGGTTATTTCCCTTGGTATGGAGAGTTCTTGCTGCTACCCTATACGTCTCCAAGGGGGCCCAAGAAGCGGCGCCTAATGGGTGGGGAGCTCTCTTTATTAGTAGTAGACTTGAAATGCTGATGAGGATGCCTGTCATAAATCCAGGGGCCAGCTTCGGCTGCGGACAGTTCCCGGGCTCCCCAGCCCGCCTTCCTCCAGACTGCTGCTCCTGTCTGTCCTAGGCTCGCTTAGGTCCCATTGCCTAAAGTTCATCTGGCTGATTCAGTTGTTCGGGGTGAAAGCACCCTCAGTGACCCTGCTCTGGGGCTAATTTCCACCTCGTCCAACTCTCCTTCCCCAAGCTTCTTAAAGCACCCATCCCCACTCCTGTTGGACCAGTAGCCACTATGTCCTTTCTGTCCCCAAGCCCACTCCGCATCCAAGGGACTGACCGAGGGACTTTTTTTTTAACTGTGCAGTTTAAAAGTCATTAAAAGCTGATGATTCCTCCCCACCTCCCCTTCATCTGCAGGGAGAAACAGAATAGACTATAAAAAGGAATAAAAACTATCCCTCATATCCAAGCCAAACTTGGGGAAGGGGTGCTAGTAAGGAGGAAAAATGGAGAGAAAGCCAGGGCAAGCTAGGTAAGAAGAGGAGGAGGAAGACGAAAATAACAGGGACTGCAAGCATTCTAAACCAACCTTGGTGAAGGCGGGTGGGGGTGGAGGGGAGTGGAAGAGAAAGAAAGACAAACATCTGGGGATTGGACCATATGCTGAAGCTTTGTCTTGTCCTTCAAAGTTAGGCTGCCCTTGAAGTGATTTGTCAGGCGGCCTAACAGTGACAGGGAGAATATGTGGCAGAGAAAGAGGGGAGGGAGAGGGAGACCAGAGAAGCATACTAGAAGAAAAGGGAGAAGAGAGAGAGGGAGAGTGAGAGAGGGGGAGAGCGCTGCTGAGGAAAGGGAAGCGATAAGGGGAGAGGAGAAAGGACTCACGGTGGAAAGAAAGGGAGATAGAAAGAAGGCAGAAAGTGCAGGGACTCGGAGAAGGTGGGGATGGGCAGAAAACACCAAAGGGAAGAAAAGTGAAAATAGGGCACAAGGGGAGGAAAGTGAGTATACTTTTAAAAAAAAGTTGAAGGAGGGAAAAGCCCAGTAGCAAAGCTTGTGAATGTGTAGGAATGTGGACAATGAAAAGAGTAATAGACCTGGGGGGGGGGGGTCCTCTGGCTTCTTTATTTTCTTTTCCTTTCCTTTTTTTTTTTTTGCCCAACAACCGCTGAACTGATTAGAGTCTAATTAAGGCCATAAAGCCCTCAGATTATCCACCTGTTTATTCACTAAAGTCGGGGGCTCATCAAGCAAATTAGCTGCTTCCAGGCTGCACATTGGGCCTAGAGCTTGCCTGATTAATGAAGTTTATTGGGAGCTGTTAAAAGCATTAACTGAAGAAAATCTCAGCAATTCGTCATATTTAAGGGATGGAAATTAAATCTTGCTATGCAAATGAGGAAAGATTTTCTTCTTTAAAAGCCACCTTTAGGGGCTACCATCTTTGGGGTACTTCCCCCCTTTTGAATTCAGTTCAGAAAGGAGGCCTCTATTTTGCATAGTGCTTGAAGCATTAGCTGAGCCTGAAGTAATCAAAAAATATTCAACCCACTTTACTGTGGGTATTAATATGGGAAGGCAAAGAGGAAAACTGAAAAAAAAAATTTCCTAAGGCCTAAGGCAAAGGTTTGGAGAGAGAAACCAAACCACAAAGCCAAGAACTGTTCAGGAAATCTACACTTTTATTACAAGTGACATTTCTCCATAGAGAGTGTAAGATTCATGAGTTCCTGTGTTTTTGATGTACAGTTTATATAGAAAGAATGGAATAGAAGATGGGAGAGAGGGAGAGGGAGGGAGAGAGAGAGAGACAGAAAGACAGACAGACACAGAGAGAGAGGGAGAGAGAGAGAGAAACAGACAGAGACAGAGAGAGAGAGACAGAGAGGAAGAGAGAAAGGTGTAGTATCTAAGTTAAGTGTCTAATGAAAGGGAAAAAATACAAGATTTCTTAAAAATTGGGAATTGAATTTTTCTGAATCTATTACTTTGTCATTATAATCACCATGATTATCTATTAATAGATGTGCTTAAGAAAAAAATATAAATAATGTGGGGAGGGATAGGACAGAACTAAACCTAGAAGAAAAATGGTAAGAATACAAAAAAGTAAAATTACTCGTTGTGTTTGGATTGAGTGATGGCAGCTTTATTGGTGAATTGCATTTATTTTTTTAATATTTATTCTAATGATTTTGTATCTCCTTGCCCACTTTGAAGAGACTTCTAAGGAAATTCTGCAATTAGAAATGTCTGGTTGAATAAGAATGCTTAGGAATATAACTATAAGATACATTTTTCAAATTTTCTTAAACAATATATGTCCAGCAAATGATGATAATGCCAGGAATAATGAATAGTCAGCTGCATAGTTATTTTTGTCTCATCATGATCTACAGCTGAGTAGAGAGGACTGTACTCTTTAATAGAATAAGTTTATATGTACTTATTTACATTTTATCATCATAAACTTTCTTGTGAATATTCTCCATCAAAGAAATAAATTACATAAAAGATTTTTTTTTTGTTATAACACTTAAAAGCATTTCATAGCGGTTCACTTTCTCCCTCATTATATCAATAGGAAGGAAAAGAAAACCTTCACTGAACATGGGTCTTTATAATTCTCTTTTTAACTTTCCAAAAAAACACACAATTCTATAAAATTAATAATTCCTTTTTTATAACCAGTACAAAAGAGCTATGTGAAGTAGAAGAAAAATAAATTGAATTTAGTAGTACTTGAAAAACACTGAAAATAATCATTAATCTTCAAATTAAAAAATTGAGATAATATAAAACTTATTAGACCTCTTCAGAAAACTTTTTTGGCAATATTTTATATGTTAAAAAGAAATACATTTTAAGCCCTTCTAATTTCCTAATGATCATTGAATTTTCTGATTACTATTGGAAAATGGTCCTTTTATTTATATTAGATAGCTATAGCAATTATTTTTCCTCTTATTGAGGAATAAAAAGAGTAAATTTTAAAATATGAAATGCAGGGTTTGAATTTGTGACCAAAAATTCTTGAGTACTTCAGAAAGCATCCATCTCAGTTATAACCATTTTTCTTGGAAAGTAGCATTAATTTTCCTATGTTGAATGTGTACTTGTTGCATAAATGTTCAGGAAAGAAAACATGTACACATAAATATTCATTTTCATAAAGTAGATAAAGAATTTAAATATATTTTCCAGAGAATTAGGAAGTGATTAAAAGAAAAAAATTGAATTTTTTTGCTTCATAAGGCTTTAAATTTATATTCTTTAATATACATAACAATCATACTTTGTAGGAAGTTATTTTATGGTTACATTTTAAACAATGAAATATTTTTTAACCACATATTGAATGTTAACATATTCCTGAATATGGCAATATGATGTCTATTTGCTCAGGTGTAAATTATTTTCTTTAGAGGAACTTGGTCCTTAAAGCAGACAGTCAGTCTAGTTATCTCTGGTTCTAAGGATACCAGTTATTCTGTATTATGTTCCTGATTGACACAAAAGGTTAGAAAGTTAAGAGTTTGACAAATTAAAAATCAAAATATTTTAAATGAATCTTTTAAAATATCTGAAAATAAAGTACATGATGACTTCTGGATTCTAAGTAAAATGGAGAAGTTACTATTTCATCTAAAACAAGAAAATTAAAAGTAGGAAAGGAAATTCAAAATTTTATGTAAACACATATAATAATTTGTATGGATAGTTAATAACCCTAAAGTGTTTGGAAAAAACTTTGAAGGAGCTTCCCCAGTTTATTCCCCTTGTCTAGTCATTATTTTAACTACTCTTAAGGATTTGAATCTATTTCTTGAAAAAAAATCCTGATTAGCTTTTTACAGCATGTTTTTCAGCTGTGCATAGAACTACAATGTTAATGGATCACAATTATCTTTTTTTTCTTATCTTAGAACTTTAATGAACCTTCATTAAAATTAACATGGCATGATATTACTGGAAGAGCTATACAAAATCTTCTTTTATTTATAATCTTTTAAGTTTTTTATTAAATAAAATTATAGCCAGTTTGCAGGACAATAATTAGTGCATTCATTTAAGTATCTTTTCTTTTTTTCTTATCATGTGCAACAAAACAAGAACCTTACAGTAAATGTGTAAATGTTCTTTGCTGGATCTATTCCATTTATGTTAAATACAACCAGAAAAACTGAATGCTACATATTGAGTTGTTAATGGGAGGAGTTGGTCAAAATATTCATTTTTCCCTTGTTTTCACAGACTACTACAGATAATAAGGATTACAGCAAAGCCCTTCCATAAATGATTCAGTTATTGGAAATATTCAGCATTATCATTTTGCGTAGGTATAATTATACAATTCTTCATATTCTTAGAGGCTACATTTTTCACTGAAAAAATAATTTAAAAGATGGAATAAGGACACTAAAATTTTGCTTTGGTCACTTCATGTTATAAAAATAATTTTTTGGTTTTTATTATCAAATGCATACAAAAAAGCAGGGTTAATGATGTTTATATTATACACCCTGAAAATGCAAATGTAGGAAAAAATACATGTTTCACTATTCTATATTTCCAGAGCATCTTTTGGAATGTAGAAAGGTCAGCTGGAAGAGTTTTATTTTGACATATAATATGACCTAATTTCTTCATGTGTTGAATACTGCACAAGGGGAAAAAAATAACCCTTTTTTTCTTTTAAGTTTAAATTGCAACAGTGGAAACCTCTTACCATCATTTTAATGAGATCAGTGGGTTTTAAGTATGGAATGAATCAATTATTGTAAGCAAAGCCCCTGTGTAAATCACGGAATGCCAAGCCAACCTCAGGATTATAAAATGAATCTTTGACAAGTATTCAAGGTTTCAGCATATCCTCAATAATGAGGATTAAGTACCCACCAGCAAGTGAAAGAAAAGTTTTATTCACTTACTAAGGAATATGTGAATAATCATTAAAAGAGGTCAGATTAAGTGAGGTACTTTTAAAAGGGCATCCAAGACTAATAGCTAAAAGGAAAAATCAATTATAAATACTTTTTTTGGAACAGGAAAATAATAAGAAAATAATATAATAAGATATTTTTAAGAATAAAGAGTAATTATAATGATGCTATAAAATATCATTATGAAATTTTTTTCTGACATTTTTATGTCAAGAAAAAGACTTTCTTCTTGAATTAAGAACAAACAGTGATTTGCACTGCCCACAGGAAATCTGGTCAAGTCCAAATAAATCTTAATTCTACATCATGGGGTTAAGGCAAAAAGAATAAGAGCTATTCAATGTCATTCTTAGCAATTCTTTATATTCAATATTTTTCAGAAGAAAATGAAATGTAAAGATATAAAAATATAGGGGAGCAGGGGGAATGTCCTCTGATTTATTTTTGATACATAGCTAAAATATAATATTTTAAAAGATAGAGATTTGATTTTTCATAATATATTTCTGTCATACAACCTAGCATAATACAGTTTTGCAGACCCCTTCTTTGTCCATTTCCAAATGGCATTATACAAATTAATTTTATATAGATAGCAATTTTCCAATTCACAGGAGCATAACACAAATCAAAAACATCAGTTTTATTATTTTATTTTTAAGGCTACTGATTTATTTTAAAAAAGCAAAAATAATTTAAGTATTAAGACAAGTTTCTTGAATTATATAAACAGAATTTAACTTTTTTCCACCATATGCCTATCTAGATGAGTTTACAAACCTCTTTAAATGACAATCTAATTTCACCTTAGATGAATGAGTGTATTCAATGAGAAAAGGCAAAGGGCGAATATTTTTAAGTAATTTATGTAATCATTTCTTACTTCAATAGGATTTAATTGTTTATTAATATAATGTTATACAATATTACATAGTTGTTCTCTGTATTTGTCTGTTAAAACATTTATGTTGTGCATTGATATTTTAGATCAGAGAAAGATACCAGAATGTAAATATATGTGACAAAGATTCCAACTTAAATTGTATAAGAATTAGTAAAGCATCCTCTCATGTTTAACATAGCACAAAAAAAATTGACTATTGATCAATTGGTGTACAAAGGCAATTAGTAAATATTTCAGGAAATAAATAAATTTTTATGAAAATAAATGACAAGAAAAACCTGCAATAGCCTTTTAAATTTTTTTCAAATAATAGCATAGTTTCAAATACCAATACATTGTTGTTTTGATGAAAATGATTTACATTTAATAAAATAGCCATGAAATTATTTGACTTGATGTAAGAGGTGGATTAATAAAATATGAAGTTAATATTTCCTTGGCCAATCACTAACAAAAGTTCATTGTTTTGTTAGAATCCAAAGTAAAATATTTTTATTTTTAGTGCGTAACAATTATCCATTTCTTTTTCCATGTT
This sequence comes from Macrotis lagotis, assembly GCF_037893015.1. Lineage (NCBI taxonomy): Eukaryota > Metazoa > Chordata > Mammalia > Peramelemorphia > Peramelidae > Macrotis > Macrotis lagotis. The sequence goes on from NC_133659.1 coordinate 121,693,004, forward strand.
TTAGTAGTTCTATAACATTACCTTGAACATATCTCTTTTTTATGTTAGAATTAATGGTTAGGAGTAATATTAAGTATAATAAATAAACTTTGCTCTGCTTTGTGTCATTTTCTTAGATATAAAGTCCATCAGTGCTACCCAAATTTTTAAGGACTTCTCTAAAAATAAGCATAAAATTCATAAATATGACTTATAGTTTACCTAAAATGAAATTCAAAATATGTTAAAATAGGAAATTAGTTACAAAAAATTTCCATTTTAAATCTTTCCTTATAAGGTGGAAGGGGTAAATAAAGAATAAGGTAAATCTAAAGATTAAAAAAAATTAAGGTTTTCTTGTGCAAATGGAATGAAGTTTTGCAGTGGAAGTCTGGCATCTGGTGGTGTGAAGACAGTATAGCACTTGTAGGAAAGAAGTGCTGGGAGGAAGAAAATTTGACCTTTCAAAAACTAAATTAAGACTAACGCACTTAATAATTCAGTTCAAAAATATTTATTTAGAATCCACTTAGATGGTTACTATGTGCTAGAATCAATCTATACAGGATTTCTTAAAAAGTCTTTGTTAAGGTATGTATATTCGCCTTTCTCCTGCCTTAGCAGTTTTTGTATTTGTAATTTCCCTTTTACTAATGGATTTACTATAGTATAGCTTCTCTCAAAAACAGATTTTTGTACAACAAATTTTTGGTGTCCTGCTTTGTTGTCAAAAATTCTTTTTCAAATAGAGTGAATTTATCAGTAGTAATTTCCCAAGTTAGAATGGATCCGTATCTCTTTGTGTATATTTTTTAAAAAGAAAAACAATAGGGTTATAGAATTAGAGTTGGAATTGACTTCAGAGGTTTAATCTGACCTTCTTATATTATAGATGAGGGAACTGAGGTTCAGAGAGTTAAGTGACTTGCCCATTGTTATGCAGATGGCAGCTAAGATTTAAACTGAGATCATTTTTGTCCAGATGAAGCACCTTTTCCATTGTACTAGTCTTTTTTTGAGGTGGAATTACTTTAATGTCTTCCAAAAAAAGAATAGATTTAATTTCAAAGTTTATTTTAATTAACAAATAAATTATTCCATGAATAAGAATATTAGGAAATTATTATTGAACTTTGATTATTAAAAGTGACAACTTTAAATCTTTCCTCTATCTTAAGAACAAAAAAGAAATTTCAATAGAATCAGAAAAGGGAGAATTACCCCCTTCATTCCAAAATGGTTGGTTGGTTGCATATTTCTTGCCTTCATTATTAAAGACCAAAATGACATCACTATTTTAGAGTCAGATTATAATGTGTCTGACTGTGACTGATCGGACCAATCCAAGATCAGAATGCTCTGTCACAAATTGGGCACAAATAGTCCATATGAACTTTGTAGTTTATTCTAAAAACAAAATACTCATTCCAAAAATGTAGCTTATTTAGTAAGTCAAAATTTCCTTTTATTATTACACATTAAACTCTGTATTAACAATAAGACTCTGCTTCTGTGAATAAAGGAATGCTAAGGACACCTGTGAAATAAAGTGTTAAATCTTGGCATATTTTAAAAGACACTAGACTTAGCCACATTACTGTTTTCTAAAGTAGGCTTTCCAAGATATGTCATGAATTTCAGATTATATTTTATGCATATTCCTATTTTTAAGGAAATTATTCTAACACATTTTAACATCATTAGCATCAGGGATAGCAAGTTTCTTTAACTGTTAATTTCTGTTTTATATTTTGTTGGTTATTAAACATTGATCAATCATGGGATCACTTGGAGATTTTTTCCAGTTTAACCTCCACTTTTTAAAGATGAAAAAAACAGAATCAGAGATGCTAAATGATTTATTCAAGGGGGAAAAATAACTCTTTTGTCTGTAAACTTCAGAATTGAGTGAAGAAATCCACTAGATAATCTGTACCCAAAAAGTCCCCAAATTCTTTGAATTATCATAAAAATTAGTGGCAATTTTCAAAAATGAAGATAATTACCTCAATTCTACATCTTACTTTGTAAATAAAGACACAGCTTTGACTCTATATTTTTCTTCTTTTCCTATGGCAGTGGTTTGAATTCTCTTCCAAAATATAGAGTGATGCTCTGAATATAGTATGCTGTTAGTGTTTGGAAAGGATTCTGTCATTTTAGGATTTCATAAATCCCTCTATCGTGGCAGATGTGTAATAGTATCATAAGATTCAACATCTGGTTGTTTCTCATTTTCCCATTGCTCTAAATTGAATGAGTGTATGGAGAAGATGGTCATATGCTGTGTTGTGTTATTGGTCTCCTACATTCACGCCATGTGTAAAGCAGAAGAGATTGCATTCATAATTTATTGGGACTTCACAGGATGAACTTTCATAAGGGCATTTCAGATGCTTATGTACATTAAATAGTTAGGTAAGGGGAGGGAATTCTTGCCTCTCTGCCCCCATGCTGCCATATGTACATCTTTGTAATAATTCAGTTAAGAAAACATAATTTCCTTCATATATTGAAGCAGAATAATAAAAATAATAGTGAATTTTTTCCAGTTCTGATGTAGCCTTTTATTTACTCTTCTTATATCAAAGCTAAGTGTATGAATATTTAACAGTCATAAAAGAAAAATTAAAGTCTGTTGCTTTTTCACTAATTCATTTTTAATTCCCTGTGAGTATACATTCAGTCAATTGTGTTTTTTGTTTTGCATTTCTAGAGAAATAGCTTATCTCATAAACTCCTTAATGGCAGAACTTGACATACCTAGTGAGCAGTCAGTAAACATTTTTAAAATAATACTGAAAAACAGTTAAAAGGGATGTAGATAAAGCAAAATTATATGAGACAGAGGCACATAAATATGCTTCAAGAGGCATTTTCTGTGGGGGGGAAGTATGCTTAAGAGAAAAAAATTATTTTTTTCTATTGAAAATAAGCTTTTTGCTACCTCTCAGTCATGGACATAAAGTTATGTTTCAGGAATATTCATTTTCAAATATTATGGCAGAAATTTTTTCTTGAATTTTTTTAGCCAATTAAGTATTGTGGGAAAGATTTATTTTCTTTTTTTGACTCAGACGTGATTTCATCAACTTGAGGATTCCTTGTGTGGAAATCTCCAACAATGCAGCACAGCAATTCTTTCTGCACCTTATGGTCTCAAAAAGTTGTTTAAGGAACTGAAAAGTTAAGTGAATTGTCCATGGTCATACAGCCAGTATGTATTAAATCAGTTTTCTCTGATTCCAAGGCCATTACTCTATTTACCATATGACATTGCTTTGCTTATTCCCATTATTTTTGCAAGTTAGAAGGAAGTTTAGAGGGTATTTAGGTCATGACCTCTCTTGAGAAGTAAATGGTATGATGGATGTAGCATTGGATAAATCAGGAGCACTGGTTTAACATTTGAAATGTCCACTCACCAACTATGAAATCATAACCAATTCATTTAACTGCCCCATTTTCCTTATCTATAAAAGACATAATTTTTATGCTAGCTACTTTACAAGGTCCATATCAATATAGTAGTTTGTGAAATGCAAAACAGAATATGCTATTATTGTTCCCCAATTTTGTCTGTCCCTTGTGACCCTGTTGACCAGAGCATTCCAATACTGTTGGAGTTTTCATGGCAAAAAAACTGGAGGGGTTTCCATTTCCTTCTACAGTGAATTGAAACAAACAGGTTTAGCGATTTGTCTAGGATCCTACCACTAAAGTGTCATCTTTGATTTCAGGTCTTCTGGATTCCAGACCCAGTGCTCTATTTACTGAGCCAGTTAGCTTCCTTCACTATATACTATACTTAATAGTTATTATTTTACTGATGAGGAAATAGTGATGTTAAATGCCTTTCTTGAAGATATGTGATTAGAGCAAAGAGTATTCTTTCTCTATTATATAAGCATAATCACAAAATGGCATCCTACAATTAAGATTCAAACCTGTATATGTAAGAACTATACTAGAAAAATACTAAATGATCAAATTAAAAGCCTGAATTTCATTCTGATCATTGGAAGATTTTCCTTTAACTACTGAATAAAATTATTTAGAGAGATAATGTATGGATGACGTGACACCCAACAATTAAGAGATTCAGTTATATTTTTTGTTTCTGATGTCTCTAGATAATACTAAAAATCCACGAACCTAAATGTTTATTGAATCTACCAAGTGAATATTCAATTGCCAGTCAATTAATGGGTCAATAAATATTTATTATATGCCTACTATGTGCCAGAAATCATGATAAATACTGGGGATGAGAAAGATAAAAGACTGTCCCTCGTTTTATGGAGTTCACAGTCTAAAGGAGAGATAGCATGAAATAAACAAGGCCACATACAGGATAAATTGGAAATAATCAATACAGAGAAAGCAGTAAAACTAAAAGGGATCAGGAAAGATTTTCTGTGGGAGGTAGGGTTTTAGGTGGGACTCAAAGGAAGCCAAGGAAGCCAAGAGGCAGAGATGAGGAGGGAGAGAACACTCTAGGCATGGAGGACAACCAGTGAAAATGTCCAGTTACTAGAGTGCTTATTTTGAAAACTTAGCAAGAAGTGTCATTGTATCACAGATTTTGTGAGAATATGTGAGGTAAAAGAAAACTGCAAAGGGGGCAGGAGAAGGTTAGGAAGGGCTTTGAATACCAAATAGAGAATTTGTATTTCTGGAGGTGATAGGGAACCAGTGGAAGTTATTGAGTGGATGAATGTGTGTGTGTGTGGGGGGGGTGACATGATCAGACTTTCATTTTAGAGAAATCACTTTGACAGTTGAATGGAGGATGGACTAGAGAGGAGAGGGCAGAGGTGGCAGAAATATGTGAGTAATATATAATCATAGAATCCCAAAAACACACCATTAAAATGATAATAACATAGGTTTATGCGAACATTTATTTTAAAAGCACTTCCATGTTACAGGATCATAGGATCATAGATACAGAGAGTAAATGAATGTCAGAAACATTCTCATCCAACCAATACTTGATCAAAAATCCCCACTAGAATATCCATCCAGGTTTTATCTGAAGACTTCCAATTAGGGATTGCCCACTACTTCTCAAGGAAGCCCATTCCACTTTTGAATAGCTCTAATTGTCAGGAAGTTCTTCCTTACAAGAAGCCTAACCCTATCTCTTTGCAAACCATCCCTAATAGTTCCTACCTCTGTTCTCTGGGGTCAAGCAGAACAATCCTTCCATGATATTAATTGATTAATTCTGATAGACTTTATATTACTTAATGGTCCTAATCATGGCCTCTCTATGAGATTGTCTTTTGCAGAATAAACATTCCTTTTATCATGTTTAATCCATAGGTAGAGTTATTATTAGTAGTATTCCCATTTTAAAGATGAGGAAACTAAGAAAAGTTATGAATTACCTAAAATTGATAGATCAAAGACTACAACCTTTAGATGCTTTTTCTAGGACAAATACACTAGTTCTTAACTGGAGCTAACTGTTTTAGTTACCAATTATCAGTTTATATAATGGCTCATTGGGTATATACTTCTTGTAGTGTGAAAAACTTTCCACCCAAAGAAAATAGATAGCTTTTAGGGGAGCTCTAATGAATATAATGTGAATTACAAACCTCTAAACATTAGAGTTCATAATAGATTAAATTAGTAGAGAAACAAAATAAATAGTTTTGATGATTATAATACTTCATGCAGAAATTAAGGAAAAAGAACTAAGTATATGAACATCTATCTCACTCTAAGGTAATTTTCCTCCAGGTCTTATTACAGAATTCTATAATAAGTGAACACTAGCCCATATATATATATATATATATATATATATATATATATATATATATATATATATATATATTATATATATATATATATATACACATATATGTTAGGGGCTATTTATAGATTAAAAAACACAGAGTATCTGAAGTATATTCACTTTCAGAAATAGAAAGATATTTAGCATGCACTAATATTCTTTATATGCATGAGAATGATTTGTAAGTTTACAATGGGTCAACTTGATTACATCATAGATATCTCTAATCTGATAGAGTCTAAGCATTTGCTTTTTAATTGTTTTGCAGTAATGTTTGATTTTTATTTCAAATTCCATTCCTTAATTACTCTGCTTTGCACTACATTCTCCTTTCCCTAAGATTTTCTTGTTCTTACTATGCCACTCATTTTGGCACCCTAACATATAAATACTGCATTGTTTCATTTTTCATCTGTGTAGTGAGTTCCCTTAATATCTCTGAGCCTCAATTTCTTCATTTATAAAATAGGAATAATACATGTCATCTCCCTATATTCTAGCATAAAGTGTTCAGAGAACACAGATACCTTACAAACAGTGGGACTGTACTAATTATTTCTTTAAAGGAATGATTTTTAAAATTATGATTCCCTGCTTTTTTTAATATCTGGGTCTCTCTATCATACCCAGGCTGGACATATAGTGGTCACTCACAGCCAGATAGTCACTCTGAAAGCTTTTACCTGTTATTTTTCTGACTTGGGGTGTCCTGGTGGTCCTTTGCACCTGAAGGGTCACCATATTGATATGGAATTTAGAATTAACATCTGATAATAGCCCTACTGCAGCTCAGAACTCTTCAGCTCAAACAATCTACCAACTTCAGCCTCTCCTTTAGAAGAAATTACAGGCATGGACTACACACCCAGTCAATTTGTCTTCTTAAACAAGTAGAGTTTAGTTTGATTTGACTTAACACTTTTAGGGAAGTTTAAAATAAACTTAAATCACAGTCTTAAGACTGTGGGACCCTAGAAGATCATCTAGAGTGCAGATTCTTAACCTGTATTTTTTCATTTTCCTTTTTATTTTATCAATCTAACAACAGTATTTGGAGAAGGGATCCATAGACTTCATCAGACTACCAAAAGAGCCAATGATACAAAAAAGAAGAAAGAAAGAAAGAAAGAAAGAAAGAAAGAAAGAAAGAAAGAAAGAAAGAAAGAAAGAAAGAAAGAAAGAAAACTCTCAATCTAGATTATCTCTTTCTTTTTTTACATTTGAAGAAACAAAAAAGTGCTGAAAGGCAAATGAATTGCCCAAGGCAATAAATTGGATGAAGGAATGAATTTTGAACTCAGGGCAGGTGATCTTTCTTATCTTATTCTGCTTTTCCAATGTGGATTATATATTGTGGAGATTAGGACCCATTGGATATATATTCCATTATTGGTACTGGAGATAGAATATACTATTGAGTTCCGAAATGAGTATGGCTATTGTGATTTGATATATATATAATCATCAGCAGTATCACTGTTGTAATCAAAGCCTGCTTTACTTTTATAACCTTTATCCATTTCTTCCTTCATGATGCTTCTCAGCCTAACAAAACTTGATTTTTCTTAGACATTGGAAGGTAAATTGAGTGTTTATTTCCTTTCACATAGAGAAATAAACAATCACAATATATGAGGCATAATCCTTTAGTCTTCAATTCTTCTCAATAATTACTGGGTGGCAAATTAATATATTAGTGCAAAGTTTCTCCATTATCCACCCTAATTACCATGCCATCTGGTTGCAGCTATTGACTTCCTTTTACCATCTTGGACCAACCCCCTTCATATATGACCTAGGTCTTCATGCTCCACAGATTTAGAATTCAATCCACCCCTCTTCCAATCCCTGGAAAAAATTAATCCTCTCATCTTTGGTACTCTTATCTAGAACCCAGACATTTTTATAGTAACTGAATGAATGCAAATTCTTCCTCTTAACCCTTTACATCTAGTTAGCTCCAAACCTCCAGACTGTGTTTCATTTTTATATTCCATCCTGCTGTTCAACCAGGCCATCTTAGTATCTACCTGCTGCCATGCTTATTATCTCTTTTACAGACCTTTTTGCAAATCTTGCTCTGGACCCAGTAATCGAATAGTGCCATTATTTTCCAGAAAGAACGTGTTAGTTGACTTTATCAATTCACTATATCTGTTACTCCTTGGACTGAAATTTTCTTCTCTGACCACTAGCCTCCTAAATCTGCTGTCTTTCCCTATAAAAATGGAAACATCTTGGGGCAAAGATGGTCTTTCTTTTGGGAATTATACATATCCTATCTCCTTCTGAAAGACTAACCACTCCTCATTAGCTGATCTACAAGGAGCTGTGTGGTTGTCATCCAACATCAGCCTCAGATTTCAGGTCCTAACCCATGAGAAAAATAGAGTACCTTTCCCCTTCACCACCTAGTAAAAACATGTTGCTTGTCTTCCCTCTATTTCTGCCATGCACCTGCTGGTTTTTCTTATGAAAATATTTCCTTTGCTGTCTGATTTGTGGGGTGCTTTTTTGTTATTATTAGTTAAGTATAGTGCCTAGCACATTGTAAGGGCTTAATCAATACTTTTGATCTGATTTATCTCCATCCTTTCATTCTCTATTCTTAGCTTCCTCTCCTAAAATGCATTTACACTTACATTATAGAATCTATTAAGGCTGTTTTTCAAGCTCTATTAATATCTTTAGTGGTTTTGTTGTGCAGTTCATGTGTTTTGTTCATGTTTGTGGGTACTATAGTTATCTGTCGGTATTCCTAATGTAAAATGTGACATTATATTATTTTTAATAGTACATTTGTTTAGATTATCAAATGTAGCTGAATGTCAATAAATTTAATTTTTAAAAATATCAACCAAAATTTCTGGGTTCATGGTTTTGATCTTGTAGGGAAGGGCTGGTCAAGGTTCTGAGAGGTCAGTAGAAGAAGAATATATTCCAAATTCTTGGAATTAAAAACAACAACATTGTGGATCTTTTTTATGCTGCACCAATGCAGATTTAAGCCTTTAAATTGTTTTTTGATGATGTTGATGAATGTTGGTAAACAGTTGAAACTATGTTTTCCATAAGTATGTTACCATTATCCATGGTGATATTAATGAAAATGTTCAATAATAAATGTGATGTTTGAAAGAAGCAGAAAGTTCACAATTTTACACAAGATAAGTCAAAGACACTTCCTCTGCTCCATAGAATTTCATTGTGCTCTAGATCTTGATGTGGATATCATTCTCTGACAACTTCCCAGGGGATTTGTTGGCCTTGCCCACTTGGTTTCATTATCCTTTCATAAAGTAATGCAATTTCAATGGCAATTTTTGTCAAATGCTTTTTGGAAATTTTATTACCAATATATTGCAGGAATTTGCATTGAATATCCATTTGTAAAGATTTTCTTTCTAAATGCTTAAATCATTAGTTGAGTAGCAACTTAGAATAAACAATACATATCATCCAACAGTCCATATCAAATCTTTGATAATCAAACTTTATACTCCCAAAGCAATGCCATAACTACTAAGCTATTTGATTAAGTAAATCAAACTTTGTCAAATAACCATTAAGGAGGATAGTTACAGATACCAGCTTACCAGCTGTTCTTCGTTAATCCTACATTTATTATAAATTAAAATATTTCTTTCTTCCCTTTCACATATATTCCCTGAAAGACATATCTATGCCATCTACACACTCTTATAAACTAACACATTTTAGGATATTGCTTTCTGATAAATAACATATGATTTGGAGTTGAATAGAAAAGTTCTAATGAAAACCCTCATTTTATAAATGAGGAAACTGAATCCAAGAGAAACAAGTGTCTTTGTTCAAGGTTAAATCAGAGGCACGCATTTAAGCCCAAATTTCCCAATCTAAATCCAGTTATTTTTCTTCTATGTTGTCCTATAGCAGTTTTATCTTTCCAATTCCCTCTCCCTTCTGTTGACATAGGCTCTGTTTGACCTAAAATTTTATTTGGATCGTATACAAGTTTAATTTTTTAGAATCACAGAATATGAGAATTGAAAGCTATCTCAGTATCCACCAATTCCAATCTATACATGAAAGGAATCCCCACTATAACACCCCTGAAAATTGCTTGTTCCATTTCTGTTTCATGACCTTCAAGGAGAAACCATCACTTCTTGAAGCAGTCCATTACACTTAGAGATAGTTTAAATACTTCACAAATTATTTTTTCCCTGACATCAAGCCCAAATTTACTTCTTTGTACCTTCTATTCATTACTCCCATCCCCTGGGACCATATGGAACAAATCCAATCTGTGTTCAAAATGACAATCCTTCAACCTCTTGAATACAGCTCTCATACCATCCCCTAAACCCAAGTCGTTTTTAGCTCCAGTCTTAATATGTTCAGTTCTTCATCATAAGTGATGGAGTCAAGGTCCTTCACCATCCTGGTTGCTTGTTTCTTCTGCACATTCTGTCCAATGTCCTTAAGTCATGGTCCCTGGAACTAGACAAAATCTAGATGATATCTGATAAGGACAGAGTACAATGTTGCTTACCTCTTTATTTCTGGAAGTTAGGAAGCTTAACATAGACCAAGATTAATTTAGTTTTTGACTGCCACATCACAATGCTGATTCATATTGTAACTATATAGTCTTCTTAAAAGCCCCAGATACTATTCAGAATTGCTGAATACCCATGTATATCCCATCTTGTATTTCTGTAATTGATTTTTTTGTACAAAAATGCAAGACCTTATAATTATCTCTATTGAATTTCATCTTACTAGATTCAGTCTGGACCTCTAAGTTGTCAGGGTGCTTTTAGATTCTGACTTTATCAACCAGTGTGTCAGCTATCTCTCCCAGTTTGGTGTCATCTACAAATATGACTATTATACTATCTATGCCTTAATCCAAGGTACTGATAAACATTTTAATAACAAAATCAAGTACAGATCCCTGTGGTACTTCACTGGAGTTCTCCAACCACAATGATACTGAACTGTTAGTAACTATTCGTTGCATTTGGCCAGTCAATCAATTTTCTGAATCCATATGATTGGGTTAATATCTAATCCATATCTCTAGTTGTTCCCCCCCCAAAAAAAAGGATGAGGTGTTTATTTAAATCTATTTTCAAATTTAGGTAAACAATAGCCAAGGAATTTCCCTCATTTACTGACTATGTCAGGTCTAACATCTTCTGGATAAAGTCATGCTAAATAGTTTTTAGTCAATCAGTTATCATTTATTAACTACTATTAACTGCCTATTCTATCACTACCTTTCTTTCTAGATACGTGACAACCATTTCTTTAAATGATAAGTTCTAGAATTTTTCCAGAAACTGAAGGAAACATTGGTTTAGTGTACAAATGCAGTCCTATTTCTTCTTTTAAAAATTTTTGCTATTAAGAATTTTTGCTATTCTTTAATCTTATGATCAGAACAGCTAGGTGACTCAGTAGATAGAGTACTGGGCTTGGAATCATAAGGATTCATCCTCCTAAATTCAAATTCAACCTTAGGTACTTACTAGCTATAAAACCCTGGGCAAGTCACTTAATCCTGTTTGCCTCAGTTTCCTCATCAGTAAAATGATCGGAGAAAGAAATGACAAACTACTCCAGTATCTGCCAAGAAAAGCCAAAATGAATTCATGGAGAGATGGACATTGTCAATTTAACACCAGCAATTTTGGTAGTATCTCTAATTTTCCATGATCTTTCTAATGTTACCTACAAAGTATCAGCAATTATATATGCTAAAGACAGGAGAACATTGGTAATCTAGATGAATTCATCAACTCCCACTAAATGATTGCTGTCTCCTTGCTTATCATAGGTCTCAAGTCCTTGTGAGTCATTTTCTCCTGCATGTATAGCATAAAAGCTATTCTTCTCTGTGAAATAAACAGAAACAACAAAAGCACTGTTGTCAATGATTATTATGTCATCTTTCTTTGATCTTCCTTTTCCTCCTAACATAGCAATTAAAACAATCAACTTTTTGTTGCCAGCTCAAGCTTATTCTAGATTTTACCATTCTTGGGCTCTTATTGGATTGTGCCACACTTTAGATTCATCTTCTGTTACTTAGCCTTGCTTCCTTTCTCTATCTATACATTTCTTTTTACATTCTAAATTTGTGAATATGCATTGGTCTCATCTGAAGAATCCCATTTTTTCTTCCTTGATGGAGTTGTCTACTTTTGTGTCAGCTGAATTTCATTTCTGAACATCTCCCATACCCTACAGCAATTTAGTTTATGGGACCCTGTCTCTCTTCTGAACCTTTTGAAATCTACCTTCTTTAAATCCAGGGTAAACTTTTGATTATTCCCAGACTTCCTCTCTCTATTAGAACTTCTAGAATGGCTTGTTCACTTCCCCCCAAGGGTCTATCACTTCCACTTTGAAATCACTTCCTTGTTATCATATAAAATATAACATTACTTTGAGCCATTAACATTTTAAAGAATGAAATGTTCATGAAAACAAGTTAAAAATTATTAATACTCCTTTTGTGTTGAGAGAGAGAGATTTCAAGTAGAAATTCAGATAACTAAAGTCTCCCATCATCATAACATTTCTTTTTGCCATATTATTATGTTTACTCTTTATATTCCAGGACCACAGTAAATTCCAATGATGGAATCACTCCTGTTTATCCCTCTTTTAACCTACCAAATATTCTCCTTCACATTTTGTCTATCTAGTTTTTGTCTATCTAGTCTATCACCTATGCTTAGCACAGTCCCTGAATATAATAAGTATTTAATGATTATTTATTGTCTGACAGATAGAAGTCTTAATAAGAAATACTGTCCCACCCCAAATACTTTTCCCTAGCCTTTTTCTTTTGAATTAGAAAAATCCATCCAGAGCCAGAGTCTTAGTCTAAAGGAAACTTTCTGTCTTTTTTTCTACTCAGGCAGATCTCCCTTTCTATTTCTCCCTTCTCTTCTTCCTCCTCCAACCTTTCTCCTTTTCCTTTTCTCCTTCCCTACATCCCTTTCTCCTTGATCTGGATCCTAAATCTCAGTGTAGTCCATCAATTTTCTTTCTTTGTCAGGTCTTTATTTTATGCTTATTATTTCACTCCACTAAGACTAGTATCTCTAGGTAATACTTTCTGAGGTCTCAGGTCTCAGTTTATTTCCCTCTTCTTTATTTCCTATTTATCCTCCCTTCTAAGTATGTATTACCCAACAACCTAGATCCTCTCCCTTTTAATTCTGGTGTCCACCCCAGGCCTATCCCTTCTCTATAAATCAAATTCTGACTTATGGAGACTGGAAAGAGAACTGACTCTGAAATCAGTGGACTTTGGTTCAAATCCTGGCTTAGAAACTTAATACCTATTTGTATTTGGTTAAATTATATCATTTTCTTGGGTTTTACTTATATCATCTGTAAAATTATAGGGTTCCTTCTACTCTCATCTATGAACCTATAAAATAATGAAAGTCACAAAGAGTTTAATATAATCTCCTTTGAATTCAACCTCCAGAGTTAGGGTTGAGGAAAGTCTCACACAAATAAATACTCAGAGACTTCTTTTTCTGGAGTAAGTGAAATATTTCATCCACTGTGCAAGAAAATTAAAATTGTACAGGGAAGGTAATGCATAGTAATATGCAGTGGTGTCTGTTCTGGGGAGCAACTACTGTACTCCCTGAGAAGATTTCAGTTGGGCTTCCTTTGAAATATGATTGATTATACCACTAGTCAGTGGCTTCAGGTGGCAACATTAGTTTTCTCCATGTCATCCAGTCACAAATGTAGATGATTTGGAGGAAAGGGAGAAGTGGCAAAAAAAAAAAAAAAAAAGAACATACATAGGCTAGCAAATTCTTGGCTCAATGGGAAGAATCAAGCAGAGAAAAATTGATGGTAATCAGCTGTCCTAGATTTAAAGAAATAACTTTGTGAAAATAGATAAGCATACTAAGCATAAATAAAGTCATCCTTAAGCTAGAATTTTTTTTTAAATTGTGAATTTTTGAGAGGAAGGATGTGGACTTAATTGGATTCCTATTAACAATCTGTCACTAATTTATCAAACACACACACACATAAAAATCACTATGCATTGTAAGTAAAATAATATATTGTGCAGAAAGGAGAGTTAACAAATGGGGAACAACTACTGAATTGGATCTAATTTGGTGCTAAATTCCTGAGTAGTAGATTGTGATTAAAAAGTGTATCTCCAGGTATCATCCACAAGAGTCTTACAGTCTTTCTGTCTTTTATAATGTCATTTACACAGATATTTGAAAATATCAATATTTTGTTCCTGTCATATTGTTATATTAAGAAAGACATCATTTCCTTGGTGGTGTTTTTTAAAAAAAAAATAACATCAGCTATGCCATTAATTTTGGTGAGGGTTTTGTTTTGTTTATTTTTCCAGTGGGAACAATTAATGTTTTGCTCATCTGAAATTTTCCAAGAATCTTTTGTGAAACATACAGATCAGTCAAGCATTTTATGTTAGATTACAATGACCATAAACTCACTAAATATGTTACCATATTATTATAGCTGATTCTACTAATAATAATTTCAATTATAATAATAGCTAGCATTTATATAGTGAATACAAAAGTCTAAAAACTATGCTAACTGCTTTATGAATATTATTTTATTTCATCCTAACAACAACCTTAGGAAGTAGTGTTATTATTCTCATTTTACAGTAGAGAGACCTGAGATTAAATAATTTGCCCAAGATCACTCAGTCAGGAAATATCTGAAGCTCAATTTTAACTATGGTCTTCCTGATTGCAGTTCCAGCATTCTTTCTACTAGACCACCCAACCTCCTACCACCACTTTTTGAATATTTCACGGATCAGAAATATCATCATTGGTTTATGTTGATCTGAATATTTAATTCATTGAACTAAACAGGAAAGATAACATTTTCCAAGTAATAATTTATATAGCTAGACAAAGAGCATTTAAATCATAGATGAATCTTACTAAGAACAAGTCAAAACTGTTTATTAGTAGTTTTATGGAAACATCTAGGAGAAATAGGGCAACTTTAAGCATAGAGTTATAATGAAGTAGTGGACAGTTAGTAGGTATTGGAATCAGGAAGCCACAAATGCAAATACTACTTCTGATAAGCTGGCTTTGTGACTCTTAGCAAATCACTAAATTTTTTGGTGTCTCAATAACTCTCTATAATGGAAAACTGTGGAACAGTTGCTAAGCTAAATTGGAAGAGAAAGTAAATCACAGGTTCAGCCCTCTAATCCTGACTTCTGCCAGCCCCTCCCTCCCCCCCAAAAACCCTAAGTATATTGACAATACTTATCATTAAAGTCTTACTCCTGTGGTTACATGTGACTATGATATGTGACTTGATAGTTATGTCAATGGGGCATAAACATTTCCTTCCAACAAGGAAAGGCTTCAAGTACGAGATGGTAATGAATTGTGTATATTGATAATTCTAGAACATGCCTAACTATATTCAGAGAGAAATCAGTAGAAAAATTTTTTGTTGGTCTATGGCAGAGAGGGATGAGACAGTGAAAAGAGAGCCCACCCCTGATGGTATCCTTTATCCTTGAAGTATTCACTATGTATTAAAGGTATGCAAGTATGCAGGTATAGATCCTCTTTCTTATTTTTAAATTTTGTTATTATCAACTTAATCTTCAATAAATATACACATTTCATTATACAAGAAAGATGATTGCATCCGAAACTGTAAAATTTTGCAGTTTTTGATGAAATAGTACATATATATATATATATATATTTCTTTTCTATCCATTTTAAAATGTTTCATTGATTGATACTCTTTCCTTGTGCATCACCTCTTTATTCCCCTCAACTAGAGACCCTCTCTTATAACAAATATAGTTAATCAAACAACATAAATGGTCATTTGTGAAAACATTCACCTGATTCTGAGCCTACAGTCAATCACTTTTAACTCAGGAGACATCTTCTGTTCTACTAATAATATGAATATTAGAGGTCGTGAAACTGAAAATAAAGGAGGGTAATGATGGCATTTGTATTTAAAAGAATACAGATTTCAGAGAATTTCTTTTTTTCAGGCTCAAAAATTATTTGGGCTGTTCTTAATACTGCACAAATTGGTTTAGCACCATTAGTATAACCTGATGTAAACCCTTCCAGGGAACTTAAACATTATCAGAATTGAAATTTTAGGAATACATGATGAAAAATTATACATAGTCATTTACTTTTCACAATCAGTTTTACTAATGACATTTTCAAGCTCAAAATCCCCAGAACCCTTGTAAAATGATGTATACCCACGTTCATTTAAGGGTGTGAAACACACATGTAAACATGGAAAATGGTTAGCTTTTGACCTGTCAAAAGTGTTTGTAGAATGTACCGCCTCTCCATATGAATTTGACACTAAAAGCAGCTCAGAGCTGATTGGATTCTTCATCAATCACCCTGATCACAGCTGTTGTATGGACAGAGGATTTAAGAGAACTGATCTGTTCTGTCACTCTGGGCAATGTGAAGAACAATTTTTTTTCTTTTTCCCTTTCTTTAGTTCATCTCATCCATCAATTGAAATGACACAGCCAATGAAACTTTAAAATGAAAAAAACAAATGTATTTGACTAAAACTTTTTAAGCTGCTAAACTTACAGACTAAGGCTGTCAACAAGACATCAAGCTAACAGTTCAATTAAATAAAAATTCAGTCAAACCTGTTGCTATTTTTTTCACATCAAAAGATCAAGTAAATTGCCTACATTTTTATAACTCTTTAGTTTGATGCTGTGACCTCATGTAGATAGATGCAGCCTAAAGAAAAAAAACAAAAGACACATAAACAACTTCGGGGATAAAGGTTATCATAATTAAATCAAATTCCTTGAAACCTTAGAGCAAATATTCTAGATTAAATCAGGAGTGGCATTTCTACAATAGAAAAAAATGAATATTGAAAATAATCATAAAGACAAAAAAATAACTTAAGTCCCCTTTCTCTACTTGTAGTTCAGATATCAGGAAGAATAGTAGGCAAGGGGGCACATAAAAATTCAATAGATCTGTTATGATATATTGTGATTCAGCATAGGAAACACATGTAACACATCTTGAGCTGTCCTTGGGGACATCCAATGAGTCTCTGAAGATTCTGACACCTTGGAGGTCATATCTCTATCTGAATTTAAAGGTGCCTTATTTTGTCTTTTACATCAGTGAATATGATTAAACTCCTGCTGTTGTGCTAAATTTCCAAGATTGTAAAAAGTCAGGGGAATTAAAAAGGTCACTGCAGTATTTCATTTCAATAGCAAATCTGTGGAATAATGTTGTAGGAAGACATAGGAAACTGCTTGGAAAAGAGAATCTGCCCCCAAATTCTGGAAAAATCTAAATTCTTTTAGAAGGTATTCAGAGGACACCTTTTAAGAAGCTATGGAGAAAGAGAGAAATAACTTCTCATTTACTTTTCTATAGTCAGGAAAGTTAGAGTCACAATACCTGTAGAATAAGAGGTCTAAGCAGGTTATGAGGTCTAAGCAGGTTTTTCCTCTCAAAGGCCCTTTACTTTATATTCTAAAGAATACTGGCAATGTCATTTTTTTGCTTTGATCAGTCAATTCAGATCTAGAAACTGCTGATTTCAGTATCAAAATCTTTCACTGAATATTTGAAAATGTTTCTGTACCATTGGTGATGACTTTTCAAAAATAAAAATCATAGAAGAATGAACAAAGAACTAAGGCTTTGACTTATTAAGAATAAAATTGATGTCAGACATCTTGCATTGATAGTTTGAACTTTAATTCTTTTTTTTCCAAGCCTATGATTTCTTTACAAATTCCTAGTGAGAAAGTCTTCACCCAATAAATACTGTCAACTTTTTTTGCATTTTATAATCTTAAACGAATTACCTGGGCCACTAAAATGGTAGGTAACTTGCCCAGGGTCATACAACAGTATGTTTCAAAAGTGACTTGATCCTGGATCTTCATAATTCTTAGACGTTTTCTTTTTTTTTTTAAATCTTTATTACAAGGGAAAGCTTGCTAGATAAGAGAAGAATGTGATTAAAAGCAAAATCAAACAAAGGACTTCCACAAAAAAATGTAAGGCATCTAGGTGGTACAGTGGTTATAGTGCTAGGTTCAGAGTCAGGAAGACATGAGTTCAGACATTATCTCAGACACTAGCTGTACATAAGTCACAACTTCTCTCTGCCTCCAGTTCTTCAACTGTAAAGCAAAAATTTAAATAATACCTCTCTCCCAAGATTGTTGTAAGAATCACATAAGAATTGTAAAATTTGGTACACCATAATGAGCATATAATATAGGATAGACACTTAATACTTATTTCCTTTCTACTTTTTTCAGTCTTCTTATACTTTACTCCCCCTTATATTACAATTCAATTAAGCAGGCTTACCTGCCATTCCTTGAACATGATTCCCTATGTCTTTCCACTTGCTGCATCTCTTTTCTGAAAATGTTTTGCCCTTAACTCCTCCATCTCTTATGTTTCCTGACTTCCTTCAAGACTCTACTCAAATCTTAACCTTCTTTAGGGACAGAGAAAACCTTTCCTAATCCCCCCAGATTCTAGTTCCTCCTTCACTTAGTGTATTGTATATACATATATAAAAATTTATGCATATACATATATACATATGTGTGTATTTACAGTAGGTTAAATAGTCAAAGAAACATTTGAACTCAGGTCTTCCTAATTCCAGATCCTTTGCAACACCTAGCTATCTCATGTTTAAAAAAAAACAATTCTGTAAACATATTTTAAGGTTTTTGACAAGTAATGTGTTCCCTTCATTGCCAAAGAATTTAGGCTGCATAATTAAAACTGTGGGATTAAATCGCTTAGCATTTAGTTTATGAATGGTAAACACCCTTGGGTTTACTGTGAAGTTGTGAGAATATATTCTATAATATTCTTGGATCAGTTCTCTATAAGTAAAGTGAAACTATAAGTTATATAAGTCTTCACCTTTATTATTATCAATAATAATCTGTTGATCTTCCAATTGCTAAATTTAGAACTGTAGAAAATCATCCAGGAAGAAATCCAGGAGATTTTTTTTTGTTGTTTATCGTTCAATCATTTTCAATTGAGTCCAATTTTTTGTGACCCCATTTGAGAGTTTTCTTGGCAAAGAAACTAAAGTGGTTTGCCATTTTCTTTTCCAGTTCATTTTATAGATGAGGAAATGAGGTAAACAGGGTGAAGTGACTTGATCAGGATCACCACACAGCTAGTAAGAATCTAAGACCAGATTTGAATTCAGGTGATGAGTCATCCAACTCCAGGTCTGGTGCTCTAAAGTGTCACTTGGCTGCCCCTACAACCTAATGAACATGGCATATGTGTTATTCAAATATAGAAAAATGTAAAAATGTTATTAAGGAAATATTCAATGTGAGAAGAAACTACCCATGACCAATTTCTTCAGTGCTATATCATGTGGTTTCATGAAAGCTGCCTGTCTTGCTTCAGTTCTTCCTGATAAATGTGCTGGAATAAAGATGTTACCTACAGAATGTGACTTTCAACTTCTTATTGAGATTAAAAGCTCACTATTTAGTGAACCTAGTATCTCTCCTTATATATTTCTATTTGAAATGAGAAACAACATGGCAGAGCTCTAGCTTCAGAGTCAAAATTCATGTGGCATGGACTGTGTAACCAAGAGCAAGCTACTGAACTTCTCAATGTCCCAGGCAACTCTATAAGATTTTCAATTGCACAGTAGTTATGCCAATTCCTTGATAGAAGGAGTTTCTTCACTCACTGCTCTCTACAACAACGAAATAAAGACTAGTTGAGGGGCGGTTAGGTGGCTCAAATCTGACCTCAGACACTTAATAATTACCTAGCTGTGTGGCCTTGGGCAAGCCATTTAACCCCAATGCCTTGCAAAAAAAAAACCCTAAAAAAAAAGACTAGTTGAAGAGTATAAAAATCAGTTGATTAACTAATGTGTACTAAGTGATACCAAGTAATCAGTCAGACTGACTTTTCCAATGGATTGATCAATTAGACGGATATGTTTTGTCATTTTGTAAGAGTTGTAATTGGCTATAATGGCTGCTCTTGTTTTGTTTTTCCCCCTCACAAATGGGGTGATGAATGGGTCCTGAATTATCTGTACCACCTCACCTACTCTCCTTGGACCAATGATGTTTATTTTTGAAGTGCTTGCTTGGTTCCAGGAATGCTTTCAGCATCTGTGAAATAATGAAGTCAACAAATGGGAACTGAAATCATGCTTTTGGCTTCATTAACTCTAAATAAACTGGTGTATAGACAGAAAATCACTGTATATTTTGCTCATTGCTATGTGAATCTCCAAATTCTTACTTTCCATAAATCTTTTATTTGGAGTTCATTTCCCTCTTCCTTTGCAAATTCCTTTCATTTCCTACTGATTCCATTCTTCCTATTTATTTTCATGATAATAATGTTTAAAGTATGTACTACAAATAAGTTATATGAATTAAAAGTTATTCATGGAATGTCTTAAGCTTTGTAGAAGAAAAAAAGTACTTAAACAATTTTTTTTCTTTTATTTGTTTTTTTTTTTAAGGCAATCAGGGTTAAGTGACTTGCCTTGGGTCACATTGCTAGTCTCAGACAATTGAACTCAGGTCCATTTGATTCCAGGGATAGTACTATCTGTCATACCACCTATCACTGAATTATTCTAATACATGGTGGAATACAACTATCTCCTCTACAAAAAAAAGATAGAAAATAAAGAACAGGTGCCTGAATATTAAGATGTCTAGGTTTAAGACTCAATTTCAAATCTCACTAGCCATGTAACTTTATCAGCCTCATTGGAGGTTTCATTTCTAAAATGTAGGAGATGGTGAATCTTGTTATAATGCTGTTATTAAGGGGGCAAGGGTAATATATAGATAGATATACATTTTACACATTTATATTGCATATATATATGTATGTATGTGTGTATCCTTTTTTATGCAATAGTGAAAAAAGCCATTATCAATACTGTAAAAACTGAAGACATGATTTGATCCATAGCATTCCAAAAATTGAGTAAAGGAGATTTATATAATGAGGTGTTTGTTGTATTTCAGTGTAAGTAAAGTTATGAATTAATCCAATTATTTTGGAAAGCAATTACTAATTATGTGGGTTGCTAAATTGTTCATGCTCTTTGACCCTGCAATCAAACCTTCTAAAGAAATTAGGGGCAGGGAAAAAAAAGGAAGACTCATTTGCTCAAATACATTCATAGCATGATTTTATATTTAAAAAGTTAGAAATAAACTATATGCAACAATTGGAGAATGCCTGAATAAATTGTGGTATATGAATGTGATGGAATATTCATATAAATAATAGAATTAATAGAATAAATAATAGAATGAATTCAAAGTAATATGGAAAGACTATAAATTGACAAAGAATGAAGAAAGCATAGTCAAAAGAACAATAGCCACCAAAACCTTCAGGTCAAACATCACAGAAAATATTAGTGCCAATTTATTAAAGTTAAAGTATACTCCCTTCCTTAATTTTAACAAATAATAAAATACAAAAAAAATAATGTAGGGTTACCTGCACTATAGGTCATAGTCACTACTGAATGATGTTTTGTTTAACTAATTTGAGGGACTATACTTTATGGATTGTGATTTTCTGTTTGAGTTTTTCTGCTGCTTCAAAGCAAAAATTATCAATAAAAATAATGAAGTTTATTTATATGTGATGTAGAATGCAAGGTGCCACGTTGGAATTCAAATCCACAGAAAGGATCTGTGTGGTCCTGAATAGACACAGAACTTGCTTTCAAAATGAAGAAAGCATTTATAGATTTTCAGCAAGCGAATGGAACACTTGTTCAAAAACTGCTTAATGAATGTCAGAGTAAAGGCACTTTACTAGGCAATGTATGCGTTTCAGAAGCAAATAAAATTTAGTCTCAAATGTAACTGAAAAAGCTTATAAGTACTTGGGGGTAGGAGGGGAGTAAGATGATTCCATAAATAAAAACAATGCAATACCGAACATGGTAAAGAGGAAAACACAATTAAAATTCTGGGGGTGGGGAGAAGAGTCAAAGAAGAGATGTAGGAGGTGTTTACAAGTTCATTTGATGAATATTTATAAAATGTTAAAAGATTTAACCTTACTTCAACTATCTTCTCTTAAAAACTCCATCTTTGATAAACACAAATTGATAATTGTCTATGGGGTAAATTATTAGTGAAGCATATAGAGATATAAAGAAGAAAAAAGGGATATTTGGTTTCAAATTTCCATTAAAATACATTGAGTGAAAAATATAATAGCTTTGTTTTAAAACTTTAGAAAATTGAATCTGCTTAAATTTTTTAGGTATTTTTCCTAGCTAATTTAATCCATTATAATAGTCCACAATTTGGGAGAATGTTATAACTTTATTTCTTTTTTTTTTCTTCAACTAACAATCAATTATTTTCTCCTCTTTGTGGAAGAATTGAACATATGCATATAACAAATATGCATAGTTAAGCAAAATAAATTCTCAAGCTAGTCCATTTTAAATCTATCACCATTCTGGCAGAAGTGGGTAGTATTATACTTCATTCATATTGACTTTTCATTGCATTAATTATAGTTATACTCACTTTTTTGGTTATTCTTATAGGTTTCAAGATCCTTTAAACCAAGCTCCACGCTGCCCTCCATACAGTAGGCATATAAGAAATCACTTTTCTAGGTCCTAACAGAGGCAGCAGGTTTATATAAACAGTCTTCTTGTTCTAATGGAATTGATAGTACCAGATATGATATATAAAGATAAAACTAATACAAAATTATACATAAGAGCTTTTAAAAGATGTAAAGTTCTATGTGAAATCCAAATTGAGAAGATTTATGGAGAAAGTGATATCTGATAGGTTTTAAAGAACGAATAGGAACCCAGGAACCTAGGACTCTTCATTCTCATTGACTTCCCCTCTACTGTCCTTTGGAAATTCATTGCCAGGGCTCATTGATTTTTCTTCCTCACTATCTCTCCCATCTGTCGCTTTCTCTCTACTCACACCAGAGAGTTCCTACTTCCAACCCTTATCACTTCTCTCCTGGACTGTTACAGTAGCTTCCTCATTGGTCTTCCTTGCATCTGACCTCCCCATATATACCAGATTGATATTCCTAAAGCATCAGAATGATCATGTCTCATTCTTACAAGGCTTTAATTGCCTTTAGGACAATATGCAAATTCTTTGTGTTTCATATTTAAAATGCTTCAAAATTCTATTCTAGTCTACCTCTTCAGGCTGATTGTCCATGACTGCCCCTTACATGGACAATGCTTCAGCCTACTTACCATATCCCTTGCTTTATGTTCCCTCCTCCTCCCTTCCTAAAATCCTCTCCCTCATCGCTTCTAGCTGTTGAGATTGTTTAGGTGTCTACTGTCTAGTTCAAGTGCCATATTCTCTGATTTGGAAGATCCAATTTCTTCTATTATTAGTATATTTAATTAGAATTTTTAATGTATCCTATATTTTTTTCTGTGAAATGTTTCATGGAATGTAATGTTGGTTAGCTCTTGTCCTTTGTTATCAAAGAACAAAATGACATCACTATGTTAGAGATGAGTTAGTGTGTTCCACTGAAGCTGATCAACCAATATTATTAGCTCAGAATGTTCTGCCATAGATGGGGCATAAATAGGCCATACTCTAAACTTACATATGTCATATTTACTTTTAGTGACTTCAATTCTGTCTTTCTCAGAGAGCTCAGCACCCTCTCTGATGAGAGCACCCTATGTTGGGTGGTCGTGTGTTTCCCATGCTGAACAGTCAATTCCAAAGTTCTTAAGGGAGACCTTTAGGGTTTTCCACTTTCCCTTTTTGGCAAGTGTATGTTAGGCATTCAAACAACATGTCCAGCCCATTATAGTTTCGCTCTATGAAGTAACATTTGAATACTTGGAAGTTTAACTCAAGAAAGGACCTCAGTGTCTGGTATCTTCTCCTGCCAAGTGATTTTCAGGTTTTTCCTAAGGCAATTTAAATGAAAGTGATTCAGTTTCCTAACCTGTTGCTGGTAGACTGTCCAGGTTTCACAGGTATACAGCAATGAGGTCAATACAACAGCTCTGAAGACCTTCAATTTGGTAGTCATTCTAAGATTTCTCTCCCACACTCTCAGAGCCTCCCAAATTCTAAGCTAGCTTTGGCAATGCATATGTCAATCTCATTATCATTGTGTAACTCCCTAAAAAGTAGTACTTCCAAGATAAGTGAATTTATTCACAGTATTCAAAGTTTCTCCATTTGCTATAACTGATGGTTCCACATATGGATGGTGCAGTGCTGAATGATGGAGCACCTGTGTTTACTTAGTGTTAATTGTTAGGCTAAAGTTAACACAAGCAGCAGAGAATTGATCCATACTCTGTTGCTTCTCATCTTCAGTGACTGAATTGAATGCACAATCATCTGCTAACAGAAAATCATACACCAACAATCCCTCCTCCACTTTGGTCTTGGCTGGTAACCTTTTCAAGTTGAAGAATTTACCTGCAGTGCAGTAGCTGACCTTGAATGTATTCTATAACACAGCTGAAGACATCATGCTAAAAAGCATGGGAGTAAGGACACATCCTTGTTTTACTCCACTGGTGACCAGAAAATATTGAGACACCATCCAGATGCCACTATCTAAGTTCCAAAGCTATGAAAGACGGCATCATGGGATTGATGTACAATACAGATGAACTACTCTGGGCAACCAAATTTTGACTTAACTTTCCATAAACTATCAAGACCTTGATCATATCAATAAATGATATATAGAGACCTCTGTTCTACATTGACCATTTCTTGACCCTTTCTGAAGCCTTACTCTCAGGGAGGTGACCATCGTACAGGTGAAGAATCAGCTTATTGAGAAGGACTCTGACAAGAATCTTACCAGTACAGACTAAAAGAGAAACACTCCTGTGATTGTCACAGAACAATCTATTCCCTTTATAGTGATGGACAATGGAGGCATCCTTATATTCTTGGGGGATAACCTCTTCATTCTATATAACCTGGAAATTTTCAGTCAGTTTTTGGATAAGCATTGGACCCCTCACCTTGTAGATCTCAGCTGGAATAGAATCTGACCAGGTGCTTTGCCACTTAAAAGGACCCTAATGGCATTCAAACCTCTTCTTCAGTTAGAGCTTCAGCTAGACCCTGATTGACTTCAACCTGAGGTAAATGGTCAATGGCTTCTGCATTGATTGATGATCTGTCTGTTAAAAAACAGTATTCCACCCATCTCTTTAGGATCATGTCCCTATTGTTAATCAAGTGGCTCCATCAGCACTGAGTAGTTGAGATGAACTATAGGTCTTTGACCCATAACTTTCAGGGCATCATAAAAGCAGTTTGGATTGTTACTATCTGCATAAAACTGAATTTCATCTGCCTTCTTGCTGAGCTAAGAATACTGCATCTCTCTAAGCTTCCCTTGTACTTTCCTTTTGATGAATTTAAATGCTGCCTTCTTAGAAATGGATGAACAATCCTTCTGGTAAACTGTGGAATTCTTGCTTTTTCATTTAGCGGCTTCTTCATTTCCCCCATCATTTTCTTGATATTCACAAGTGTTCTGGTCCAGATGAGCAGATGAAGTACTGTACATCAGATCTCTGAAAGCTGCCCACTCCTTTTCTGCTCCACTGTTGCCAACTGTGTGTTGGCTCAGTTTTCCCTCCAAGTTAGTAACAAGTTGTTCTAGCTCAGAGAGACACTATAATCTCTTGACATTAATTCTTTTAGTAGTCACTTTGCCTTGGGACCACCACTTTGGTTGAATATGAATATTTAGCTTAGAGAGGATGAATCTGTGATCAGTACAGCACTCTGCACCACACATTGCCTTTGTCACACTTACATCCTGTCATTAGATTATGATCACACAATCTAATAGATGCCAATGTTTGCTCTGATGGTGCATCCAGTAAGTTTTATTGCATTTAGGAAAATGGAAGATAATGTTTGTGATGAAAAGGTCATGAGATGCACAAGTCTTCAGTAGTAGATGACCATTAGAAATGGTTAGAAATTAGAAATTAATTTTCCAACTCCATTCTTTCCAAGGACTCCCAGTCATGTCCAGTAGTCTGAGCCTACTCCAACATTAAAGTCACTCAGAATTATAAACTTGTCTTCTTTTGGTACATTGATGATAAGAGTCTCCAGGTCTTCATAAAATTTTTCTTTGACTTCATCAGAGTTCAATATAGTAGGAGCATAGGCACTAATGATGGTAATATGGCATTTTCCTGCAAGGGATAATCTCACTGTCTTGAGTCTGTGGTTCACTTCTTTTGGTAGGCATTCAAGTTTCTTAACTAGATTAGTTTTGATTGTAAAACCTAACCCAGTTTCCCAGCACTCCCTTTCACTGTGATCACCTCAGAAATACATGTATCTAACTCTGACTTCAGGTATCTAGCCTTTATTTGCTAGCCTTGTTTCACTTAGGGCTGCTTTTTGTATATGATACCTGTTGAGTTTTCTTGCAGCAAAAGCTATTTATCTCTCCAGTCTATTGGATCATATGTTGTCTGTGAGTGTGCACACATTCCATGCACCAAAGTTTTTGTACATTTTTTTGTGTTTCAACTGCAGGGCAGAATCCCTACCTGCATCAGTAATCAGACCAGGGTTGGGAAAACAGAAATTTTTTTTTAGCCTCTTCCTCACACCAGAAGGTGAGCAGTACAATCCTTAAAAGGCTACTCAAACACCCAGGGGACTGAATCCCACTGCTGCTTTCAATGAGGAGACAACCTTATGATCTGGGTCACCTGTGTGCTGGGTAGTGATTACAGCTCCCAGTGTATCCTCACCTGCTGCTTCATCACTTGCCTTTCACCTTAGGACTTCGAGATAGAAATGGTAAAGTGGTATGAGTGGTAAATTTTGATTCATGTGTAAATTGTATTTAAGTGAGGTACAGTTGCATTGACCTCATTCTCTCTTCCAAAATCATTATGATCCAGTGGCAAGACAGATTCAAGACAACTGGTGATGGCTCTAGGTGCACTGGATGACCTTGACATTTTAGATGTCTAACCAAGCTCTAAGCATTCTACAATGTCTGTTTCAGTTGCCTTCATGGCCATTGGGACAGTGCTCTCATCTACCTATTCCACCAGTGGAAGACTTCACAAGCTTGAGGTAGACAACTCCCCCAACTCACCAATGGGTTGAGACCCCTCAGTTACCCTCTTGCCGATTTAGCTCACCTTCCAAAAACAGTTTACCTAGTTTGACCACTCTGCAAGCTATAGCTTCTTGGAGCCACAGAGGAGAGTTGGGTGGTTCAGGTGGACATCAAGGGTAGAAAGTAGCCTTGAAAAGGCAGCCTTCACACCAGAGGTACTAGTCTTTCTTGAACACACCCTATACCCCAGAATGTATAATAAATGTAAAGTACTTGAAAGCAGGAGATATCTAACGTTTGTCTATATCCTCAGCATCTGGTCCATAGAAGTATTTAATAAATGCTCATTGATTGAGTAGCTGTATTTAGAAGAGGAGGAGAGAGGGAGGGAGACATTCTAGGCAGAGAAGGAAGAAAACTCATGAAGGCAGAAAAGCACAGGACATGCTTTGGGAATAGTGAATAGTCCAGTCATCTGATTTGAGCAAAAATACATAGTTAATGTGACCTGAGGCTGGGTAGGTAGGATGGCACCAAATTGTGAAAAGCTTCAAATGCCAGCCAAAAGAATATGAACTTCTTTGTATTGAAAAAAAGGAAAAAAAACCTAAAGATTTTTGAGCAGATGTTTTCATCACTGAATGTGAAAGTAAATCCTTTTATTAATATTTATTATTAACCCAAGTTAAAAATATACCCCAGTGAAAAGAATAGATTTGCATTCTATTTTTGAAAATTTCTCTCAGTTCTTCATATTTGTATTGACCTTCTGGCCCTCTACCAATGAAAAAATGTTAATCTTTTAATTATTCCATCTAAAATTACTTTTTATAGAACAGGACTCAGGAAACTATAAAGTTGTTTCTGGCAATTTCTCCTGAGTTTAATGTACTTAAAGGAAAAATGAAATACAATCTTTCTTTATCTAAAAGAATGTTGTGTGTGTGTGTGTGTGTGTGTGTGCACCAAGTGACCTCAGAGGCCAACAAAGTTAGTAACAGTTGTGGTGCCAAGGTGTCCTCAGTTTAAAAAAATCTAAACCAATAGCTCATATCAAAAGATTTATTTTAGGCTTATTTTCCTTGATCTTTCCAGATACAAAAGAAAAATATCTAGAATAAAATCAGAATATACATGCACTCTGGAAAATAATTTTAATAACAAATGTATTTTCTCTGTCTCTCTGTCTCTCTCTCACAGGTTCTGTATCCATTCAACCTGTTCTGGGCAAGTGTGGGGGGGGGGAGCAAAACTCTCCTCATTGGGTTTAGACTTCCTCTCTCTTAGTCCCCTTCTATAATTTTTCAGATAAAACTTATGCTGGATTGCCATCTATATTTTAAATAAAGCTTCAACTAAATAATTAAAAGAATGAAATGTCCAAATGAAAATATCTTAGGGTATGGTATTTTTGTTAGTTATACTCACTTTTTTCATCCTGTGCCTCTGTCTTAACCCTTCCCCATTGCAATGATATAGAGGAACCTTTACATTTTGCATTTATAATCAATTATTTAGGGAAGTATTTTCCAACTGTTATTCAATTGCTGAATACAAGTCTTGGGATCTTCTCAAGATTCGTTGCATGTTTTTTTTCACTTTGAGCTTGTTTCACCACAGAGCAGGTTACTTGAAATTCCCAGGATAATCTGATAATGAAGTTTAGCTGGAGAATTGCTAAGTTGTTTACTTCTAATCAATTCAATTTATTATAAAAATTAAATCAGTTTCATAACTTTCTTACAATTCTTTCTTTCACAACATAGTCCATCATGCTAGAAGTGAATCAAAATAATAACACTATGCTGGGATTAAGGTGTAGTGCAACCAACTGTGACTAATCGACCCAATTTGACCTTGGAAGGTTCTACCACAGGTTGGGCATAAATATAGCCCATATGAACATTTGTAGTGACGTCTCTAAATTTGCAAATCTCACATCTCTTTTTGAGCTACTGACACAATATAGTCACAACATAGTCGATTAATAGATGAAATCATTTAATGTAGACTATTAAGCTTTCAAATAGGAACATACCTGAAGAGTTGCAGCTTTCTCCTTTGAGGACAAGAAGGTAGCCACTGTGGAAGAGAGATGATTTTCCCTATGATTCTTTTTTGCATACATTTCCTCTTAACTAATAGAAGTAGAAAAAAGTGAACTCTGAGATAAAAAAAAATACTCCTGTTTGGCATTTAAAGTCCTTTATGACATGGTCCTTTCTTATCTCCCATTTGGTTTTTTTTTCCATCTTATTGCCATCCAGCTACACTGGACAACATGCTACTTTGTGAACCCATTGTTCCATACTTTTCCACCGGATGGCCCAAATGACCGAAATGGTCTGATCCATCATCTCTGCACTCCCTGTTTTCCTATGTTCTTGCAAGCCTCAATTTAGTGCTAACCCCTAAGAAATTATGTTATTTACATGTCTCTCTCATTGAACTATAAGTTTCGTGGGGGCAAAGGCTCTTTTTTCTCTTTCTTACATCATCAACATCGCATAGTATATGCCAAATAGTAAGAATTAACGTTTGTTGACTGAATAACTTTTATCTATTTCTATTGTATTACATGCCAATATACTCTCCTGTGGTTCAAGCAGGCAAAACATATATATATATATATATATATATATATATGTGTCTGTGTGTGTGTGTGTGTGTGTGTATGTGTGTGTACTATTTTCTGAAACTGTATTAAATCTTATACATAAATTTTGTCAACATTATTCAAGAGGACTCCTGAAATTGTTTTGATACAATCATGAATTAGAGAAGAAAGACATATTAGATGTACTACATCCCCATGCCAGTCAACAGATCATTCTAAGTTTTCACAATGATTGTTTTGGTGGGGTTTTTCCAAGCCAGTAAAGTTTATTAAACAGATGAATGATATGGTCAGACATACATTAAAAAAAATAATCTGGACAATTGTATGTAGGATGGACTATAGGAGGGAAGGGCTAAATACAGAAAGATCTATTTGGAGGTTATTACAATAAATAGTCCATGTGAGAGATGATGGTGCAAATTAGAGTATGTGGTGTGAGTTTAGAAAATGAGACAGGAAAGAAATTGTAAAGATAGACTCAATTAACCCTGCCAACTAATTCAATAGGCAGTGGATAAGTTGAAGAACAATGATACTTTTAACAGATGTAGGTAAATTGGAAGATTTAGGTAAATTCTGGTCAGACATATTGACAAGTGGAGCTATAGGAAGTTATCTGCATAAAAATAAAAGTTGAACTAAAAAAGATGACATAGTATCATGGAATGATTGCTGAACTTTGAATCAGGACCCAAGTTCAAATTCCAAGTCAGCCATTTAGAATCTGTTTGACCTTTCACAAGTGACTTAACCTCTTTAAGGCTTTAGTTTCATCATTAGTAGAAAAATATTAGATTAGCTAATCTGCAAACTCTAAATTTTTGGTTTCATGCTTTTATGATTATTTGAACCCTTAGATATGAGATCATCAATAAAGAGAGCATAAGTCAAGATCCATGACAGATTTCAAGAGTACCCTAATCCATAAGAGGCAGGATGCGAATGATGACCGTGTTGAAGAGACTGAGAATAAGTTCATTCAGAAATAGAGGGGATCCAGGAGCTTAGTTTTAGAAAAATTCAGGAAGAAGAGAGCAACCAGAAAGGGGAGAGGGAGGGATAAGGATAGGCACCAATATTAGAGAATTCTAAGACAACACTGAGTTCAAATTCTATATCTGACTCAGACTACCTATATGTCCATGTGACTTCACTGCTCATTCTAACAAATAGTGCTCTAATATTCTAAGTGCAGATGAACCCAAATCCACAGAGGGAGGGCCCCCTCCGTTAATAAAATCATATGTTCAGACTTTCTCATAAGAATAGATGTGATATGTTCATATATACACATACTCTCAACTCATATGTGAAGGTTCATGTGCATGCACATACACACATATCACTTGTATGTAAATGTAGCTATACATATATATGTGGGGGGTATATGGAGACTATATATATATATATATATATATATATATATATAATTCCTACAATGTGGTATTTGAATGTATCTTTATATGCATATATATGGTGCATATGTATTTGTATGTTTGGGGTAGTAAATATGCAACTATATAAATGCTAATGAAAGATAAATATATCATGAGGTAGGATAGTCTATGGCTAAAATAATTTCTTTGGAAAAAATAAATATATACATTTACATATGTGTATAATATATATAGAGAGAGACATATATATATATATATATATTAAGATAGGAGATTCTCAGATTCAAATATTTTCTCTTTAGAAAGGAAATTTCAATATAGCCTAAAATCAAATGCACTACATAGAAGAAAGTAGATGCGCAACAGCAATCATTATAAATGTTTATAGACATAACTGAAATCTTATCTAAAGTTCATCCTGTTAAAGGACATGTTTTATGTTGTACAATTCCTCTTAGAATATCAATCTAATAAGCACCAAATGGGGCTGAAGACAATGCTGTTATAAAAAATGGAGAAAAATGATTAAAATATGATAATTATACTGACAGCTTATATGCTCAATCTAATCAACCAAGCTTCCAATTTGTCATAATGTACACTCACTCATACATTATTGCTTAATTATAGCAACACTTCTATTTGGAAAGACTGTCAATCATGTGAATACCCATCATTTTTCTTCTTCTTTTTTTTTTACATTGAAGGGACATATTTTAAGTGAGAGTTTAAAGCTGCTATGTTAGTGAGTAAGACCTAGGCAAGCCATTTTATTATTCTGCCTTTTAGATTATATTTGGGACTAATTTGTAATATGTGATATTCTCTTTCAAAAATAAAAACAAAAACAAAACACATCCTTAAAAACATTTTGAAAATGGAAAAAACAGACTTGGCTGAGTCAATAATTTGGTGATGGTCATGTCCAAGATGCTTTGTTTTGTTTTTTTTTAATGAAGAGCTATGGATTTAGTTACCTTTAAGACAGATCAGTTTTATTATCTTTTCTTTACAGCCAAGATGCCTTTACCTGTTACCTCACAACCTGGTAACTGAGTTGACTGCTGGTTTGACCAGCTCTACAATGACCCACTCCTTGGAAAAGAAATTAATGACTTAAGAAATAGAATGCTTCATATATTAGTACTGGAGATAGAGTGGATCAATTATCTAAATTGAACAGGAGAAATAATGTAGAATAGGGATGATTTTGGAATCAGGAAAACCTGAGTTCAAGTCCTACCACACTAGACATATAAATTTATTTCTCAATTCCTCCAGACAGCTTAATTCTCTAACACAATAAGTTATTTTGCAGAAGTTTCTGCTTTTAATTTCTACCCCGGAAATTTCCTATATTAAAGGTTCCAACCTTTTTTGTGTCATGGACTTCTTTAGCAGTTTGGCAAAGTATTGTAAACTTCCCAGAAAAAAATATTTTTAAGTTCATAAAATAAAATGCATAGGATTAAAAAGGGATTTTTTTGCTATTCATCCTTTGTTCTTGAAGAGGATCAATAAAATCATGATGTTGGGGTCAAAGTATAGTATGTTTGTGGCTAATCAGTCCAAAATGAGTTCTCAAGACTCTACCATAGATTGTGCACAAATAGTCTGCTTGACATTTAGGATGGAGATGTTCTTAGATTTGCACCACTGTAGTCCTCTTTGCTCAAATAGCTCAGTTCCTTCTTTGATGTGGGTGCATGATGCTGGGTAGTTTTGTGCCAACATCTCCCAAGTCTCACAATTGATATTGAAATTCTTCAGAAAAACCTTGAGAGTGTCCTCTGTGTGACCATAAAATATTCTTTTATATAAATATACATTTGATGTTTGGGTTGTATGGTCAGCCCATCAGAGTTATGCAGTAGAGTTTTGCAGTTCAGCTCAAGAGAGGACCTCAGTGTTCTGTACTTTATCTTCCTAGGTAATCTTCAAAATTTTACCTAAGACAATTCAAATGGAAGGAGTTCAACTTCTGTCACAGTTTCACAGACATACAACAATAAAGCCAGCATAATGGCTCTGGAGACCTTCTTCTCTTTCACACTTTCAGAACCTCTCAAATGCTGAGCTAGCTCTGGTAAAATGTGTGTCAACTTCTTCATCTATGTGGACATCCCTGGAAAGTGTACTGCTAAGGTAAGTGAACTTATCCTCAGTATTCAAAATGCCTCCATTTGCTGTAATCATATTGAAATGTCATTTTCAAAATAGTAATCATATTGAAAGACCATTTTAAAATAGTGCCAGAAGTTTGTAGCACACCAAGTTAAGAACTTTTTCTTTATATAATGAAATTGCCAATTGATTAGATACATGGGGTATAGTGTGTGTGTGTATGTCTATGTGTGTATTCTAACAATTCTGATGGATTTAGGCATTTTTTTCTGACTCTGATTATCTAGACATTGTCTCTTCCTATATTTAATTGATTAATATAGATTTCCCCCATCATAGTAGTGCATATTATACAGTACTTCAAAGTTTATAAAGTGATTTCGCATAAGTTATTTCATTAAATTCTTATAGCTACATGTAGAAAAGGTAGGGAAGATACTTTATGCCCATTTTAAATATGAAGGGATTGAATCTTCAAGAAGCTATGTAAACCTATTCAGAATCAAATAGCTAGTAAATGCGATAGGGAGAGAAATTAAAACCAAGTCTTTTGCCTGCAAGTCTATACTCTATACATTGCTACACTGATGTTTTTTCCCAATACCACCGTCAAACTAAAACAAGACACTAAATGTAGAAATGTATATGACATTCTTAAAAAAATTTACCTTAAAAATGCAGATAAGAGATAAATTATCCATCTATATCCACTAAGCCAGATACCATAAAGGGTAACCAGAAAAACTGAGGAAGCAGAAAAATCTAACCCAATAGTTAGAAAACCATAATGTTCAAAAAGGGGTCATTGATAATAGTCAAACCTGTGAGAAAGTATAGATAAACACACACACATACACATACACATACACTTATGCATATTGTTGATGTATGTCTCCATTCCTGAAGCTAGTGAGAGTCAACTGTCTGAGGTCAGATTTGAACTCAGGTCCTCCTTATTCCAGGACCAATGGTCTATCTACTTCACCACCTAGATGCCCAGTATGTATGTATATATGTACATATGTACATATGTATATACATATGTATATGTGTATTGAATATAGAAAATGAAGTTAATGAGAAGGGAAATTAATTACCCAAATAAAGGTGGATCTAAATAACTGGAGAAATATTAATTGCTAATGGGTAGGTTGAGCCAATATAGTACAAATGATAGTATTACCATAATTAACGTACTTATTCAATGCCATGCCAATCAAACTTTCAAAAGAATACTTTATAGAGCTAGAGAAAATAAGAAGAAAATCCTTATTTTTGTCCCAATAGTTACAGGGACAAAAGTTCAAGAATAGCAAAAAAAAAGTGGGAAGGAAAGATTGGAAGCATTAGATCTCAAACTATAGTACAGAGTTATAATTATCAAAAGCAAGTTGGTAGTGGGTAAGAAATGGAGAACCCAGTGGAACAAATGAGGTATATAATATACAGAGGCATAAGAACACAGTATAATATTTGATCAAATTAAAAGGGCAAAGAAGAAACTACGTATTAGATCTATGTATAGAAGAGTGTCTGACTAAACAAGAAAAGAGAGAATCCCAGGTGGCAAAGTGAATAATTTTGATTACATAAAATCTAAAAGGCTTTTTTGGCACAAACAAATATAGCTAAAATTAGAAGAGAAGCTGACAAATAGGGAAATATTTACAGTAAATTTTTCTGATAAAGATTTCATTTCTAAGATATATTGGAACTGATTTGAATAAAAATATGTCATTAAATTCCAATTGATAGTCAAAGGATATAAATGTGTGATTTTCAGAGGAAGAAATTCAAGTTATCAATAGTCAGATTGAGGAAAAAATACTCTACAGCACTGTTACAAATTAAGATAAATTTGAGGTTTTACCTCATGCCCGCAAGACTGGAAAAACTGACACAAATGGAAAATGACAACTACTTAGGAGGAAGGAAACCTTGGAGAAAAAAGGTATAATAATGCATTGCTGGTAGAACTGTGAACTGATCCAACCATTCTGGAAAACAATTCGGAGCTTTGTCAAAAAACTATTAAACTATACATATCCTTTGATGCATAGTGGTGACCAAGAACTGAAGACTGAATGGGGGCGTATCAATTGTGAAACAGCTGAAAAAGTATAGCAAATAAATATCATATACCAATTAAATCCAGAATATTTGTACAAACCGATATAAAGTGAAAAGTAAACCACATTTTAGACATTTAACACTACAACATTTTAAAGACAAACTATGAAAGACATAGGAAATCTGATCTAGACAATAATTAATAACTATTCCAGAGAATGCATAATGAATTACTCTGTTCATATCCTCAGAAAAAAAGTATGAACTCAGAGTGAAGTTGTACCTTTTTTTGGTTGTGGTCAGTGTTTGAATTTGTTAATTTGACTATACGTGTTTGTAAGAGGGGGTTTTATTTTTGTTGTTTTCTTTATTGTGGAAAAGAGGGCAGGTATGGATGGGAAACAAAGTGTACCTGAAAAAAAAAATTGAATCTTAAAAAAACAAAATAACTGGGAAACATGATAAATTTATTTGAGATATCAAGGTAGATAATTACTTCCTGTACATAAAGCAATCAAAACACCAATAAATTCAGTCAAATATTCAGTGTGGACCCTTTATCCTAATGAAAAAATTTTGGGGTTTTTGTTCTGAATCAGACCAATATTTAACATAATAGAGATAGTCTGAGTGGCATTCATCACTGGAGAGAATCTAAAATCTCAGCCCATACAGACTGTGATAAATACCTTCTCTAAAAGAATTATATATAGTCTTCCTTGTAGGAAGAGAGATAGACTAGACATTCAGCTTTTCAAAGAGTTTTTTGGTTCTTTTCATCAGTGATTGAATATAATAATAGTAATCATAATGACTGGAATTTACTTAACTCTTTAAAATATGCAAAGTGCTTTACATATATTACCTCATTTGACCTTATCAACAACCTTCTGAAAAAGGTACTGAAAGTTTTATTATCTCTGTTATACAGATGAGGAAAGTGAGGCTTAAAATATTAAATATACAAAAATATGTAAAACTTTTATGTACAGTAATTTAGCAAACAATTATTAAGCATCTTCTATGCATAATACAGTATATTAAACCCTCTATATTATATATATATATATAAAGAAATATACTACTATTACTAGTATATGTTATTTATTGGACATTTTAAGGTTTACAGAACTCAGTATGTAAATTACCTCACTTGAATCTCACAATTCTTTAAAGAAGGAGCTATTTTATCCCCATTTTACAGGTGACAGAAGTTTAATGTTTCTAATTTTTTCATTTACTCTTTCCTTTGCTAAGAAAAGCAGTTTGAATTTCAGTTCCAGCTAGAATTCTGAGTTCTTCTATGGCCTGGGGCAAGTCACTTAACCTCTCTTCTCTGATTTCCCATAAAATGGAGATAATAATATTTACCTCTCAGGGGTGCTATGAATACTAATTAGTTAATGTTAGTAAATGGCCTTGAAGATGGGAGGGAAAAAAAAACAAGGCACAAGTACTAATACAAGGGGGTTACTGTCTTTTGAGAAACTTCTCTCTCCTTTTCCTTTATCAAGTCATTTATATACTTTACCATTAAGAATACACATTTTGGACATGATTAATCTGGAATTTGTTTTGTCTGTCAGTGCATATTTGTTACAACTGTTTTGTTTTTATTTTTTCTTTTCCCATTTGGGTAGAGAAAGGTCAGAGGGAGAAAAAAAATGCTTTTTAATTGAAAACAAGAAACCCAAGGCCACTTCACTTTACAATGAGGCTTGCTCTGGACTCTCTACACTTCCCCACCATGGCCTCATAGTCTTCTCTCTCTGGAAGGTTCCTCTGCCCCTGCTGTCCTTTCTTCCTTTTTCCTAAATCAAAGCTTTTCAATTTCCTTTTATGTATTGACTTCTTTATTGGAATGAAAAATGCCTGAGGGCAAGGACATTCACTATTTTGGCTTAATAATAATAATAAATGTATGTTGACATCAATATGAATTTCTTGCTTTTTCCCAGTGGCTATTTTTAAGTGTCTATTCTCTGTCTTCATTTGACTAGAATCCTCCAAGCTTTGGAGAAACAAACTAAATTCAAAATATATGTTTTTAGCTATTTATTAATAATCCTCCATGACCAAAAGTTGCTATTGTAAAGTCACAGGGGCAGATCCCATACAGTTATTCGGGGGAATTAGAATACAGGAAGGACCTGTAGAAGAATGGACCCCAGGTATAAGGAAAAGATACAAATATAGTTGTACATATATAGATACAAATACCAACATTTTTCCTATATAAGCAAATAGATATAAAAATATAAATCAAGAGATACAAACTCTGGACCATATCAACATGACGAATCCTAACCTTAACCATAAAGGTAAACTCTTAGAGAAACTAACAAAAATTTTGCAACTTTTATAGAATCATAAAATTTTAGAGCTGGAAGATACCTCAAAGAATTTAGGATCATAGATTTAGAATTGAAATGGACATTACTATTCCAACCCCCTCATTTTTCTCATGAGGAAATCAAGACCCAGAGAGATTAGGTAATTTCTCATAATCACATTTACAATTAGTGACAGAATTAGAATCTTTTTCTGGATTCACAATGTGTTATAATCACCATATTAAAATTACTTAATGTTAAAAAATTTTTTGGAATGGTTTATACTTAAGATTGTTTAATGATCAAGTGATACCTACTCTTCAAAAGATTTAACTCCATTCAGAGTTGAATGAAATTAAGGGTAAATAGCTAACATAGACATTTTCCAAAGTGGATACTTACATGTGTATACATTTGCAAATTCTTCTATTGCGTGGGGGAAATTTGTCAATTAGAGCTTTTATATGTAAAAGCAAGCCAAAAAGAAAGTAATAGAATAGAATATAGATAAATATCTGTGAAAAATGTGATGTTAGTGTTTGAATATTGACTCTGAAATATCAATAGATTTCAGGTAAATGAGGTGTGAAACATATTGTCAAAAATATGGTGACCAGGAGATTGCACTGTCCAATTTTTTATCTTAATGGCAAAAGGAGACACTTCAAGATGGCTCCAACTTTAAATCAAACAAAATGGCAAACACATTCTATTATCTGCCTTTCTCAATATTGATTAAGTATCATGCTGGAAAGGAAAAAATGCACTATTTCATGCTTATCCCCATTTGTCTGGGATATTTTGGGATGTTATTTCCAAAACATACTCATAATAGGAATTTGCCACTTTACAAGTAAAAGCATTAATTTCAATTGACATTCACCTGAGTCTGTTAATTTATCCAAATGAACTTTTTTTGAACAATGAACTTTTTTTGAACTTGGAACTATGTAATTCAGTTATTCTAAATACACAACATTCTTTCTATACTTTTCTTTGGAGACATATTCCTACTTGATTTCTGAAGTCTGTGGTAATAAAAATGAAAGTTAGAAATAAAAAACTTAAATAATCTTTTAGAGCCAAAAAGTACTACTATGTTATAGAGTTAAGAAGTCCAATTTGACCTCTGACATTTACTAGCTGTGTGACCTGGGGCAAGTAATTTAATCTGTGTTTGTCTCAGTTTCTTTATTTGTAAAATGAAGATAAAAATAACAACCACCTCTCATGTTTGTTGTGAGGATTTAAATGAGATAAAAATTGTAAAGTGCTTAGCATTATGCCTAGGACCTAGTATTACAGAATTGTTAGTATTGTTGTTATTACCATTAAGCAATAAATAGGACGATTGGGACTATTATTCTTTTTTTGGTTGGTTGGTTGTTGGTTTTCTTTGTTTTTTAGCAAGGCCATGGGGTTAAGTGACTTGCCCAAGGCCACACAGCTAGGTAATTATTAAGTGTCTGAGGCCAGATTTGAACTCAAGTACTTCTGACTCCAGGACAGGTGCTCTATTCACTGCGCCACCTAGCCGCTCCTGGGGTCATTATTCTTAACAATATTCTTCCTCCTTTATGAATGATTCAGCTTGGGGGGAAAAAGTCTCTTCACTTGCTCTCTCCCCTCTTCTTCTCCTGATCTATCTTACCCATAATACTGGCCATAATGATTTAATAACTGGATTTGGAGAGTCAAAGCACTTGGATTTGAGTCCAGAGGCTGCCATTTAGAAGATGAGTGATCATTAAAAAGATACAAGGTCTTCAAGCTTTATTTTCTTCCTCCAGAGAAGAGGATAACTGTATATGCAATTGTACCACATGGAATTATAGTGAAGAAAAAGCTGGGTAAGATACAGAGCACTAGATAAATATAAAGTAATCCTCCTATATGTTTGGGAAAGAGAAGAATTCTTCAGGAAGTATTTAAATAGCAATTCATAGATCATATTGATGGAAAGGTTACTATTGTTGACTCCTTTCAGTCATCTGACTCCATGTCTCCATCTGAGGTTTCCTTGGCAAAGATGTTAGTGGTTTGTTATTTTTTTCTCTCCAGTTCATTTTACAGAAGAAGGAAACTGTGTTAAATAGGGTTAAGTGACTAAGCCAGGGTCACACAGCTGGTGTCTGAAGTCAAATTTGAACTCGGGTCTTCCTGACTACAGGTCAATGCTTTATCCACTGTGCTACCCAACTGTCCTAAGGCTCCAAGAAATCATCTAATCCCAATTCCTCATTTAACAATTAAAGAACCTAAGACCCAAAGTGATTTGCTGAAGGTCACCAAGGCAACATGATTCAAACCCAGGTCCTCTGACTCCATAGCTGTTGTATCATATTGCCTCTGGCACTATATCTGACTCTTCCCTCTGGAGGAAAGTTGATCTTATTGTCTCACAAACATACAACCCAATAACTATTAAGTGAAAACAGTAGAGTATGACAGAAAAAGAACTACAATAAAAGGAAGCTTTAAGAGACCTGGATTTTGATCCTGACCCTGTGAGTGATTTCTTTTCTGACTTTGGAAAATCACCTTTCTGGCATTTCAGATTCCTTATCTATAAAGCTTAAGAATTACTATCATGAGGAGAAACTGATAAAATAAAAAGGAAAGCACTTGCAATTTAATGATGATGTTTATCTTTTGTTCTCAAAGAAGACCATAGCATCAGGCAAATGAAACCTTGACAAGCAAGTGAACCGAATTTGAGGAAGGGGGGCTATGCTAAGTCCTCAGCCTCACTTTCCCCTCTGGAGTCATCTGGGTCCAGTGTCAGATATGAATCAGGAGGACTGGAGATGGCCCTATTATTATCATCAGGACAGCTAAGTCACACAGTGCATAGAGTGCTGGGTCTGTAAGTCAGGAAGATTACAGTTTAGATCTGATCTCAGAAATTTATGACCCTGGGCAAGTCACTTAGCCCTGTTTGCCTCAGTTTCCTCATCTGTAAAATGAACTGAAGAGGAAATGGCAACCTATTCCAGTGTCTTTGCCAAGAAAACTCCCAGTTATCACAGTCAGACACAACTGAACAACAACAATTAATATCAGTATTTAATAAACTCAGTATTACTATTATATACAAGCAGATTTTTGAATGCTAAGTAAAAAGGGGCATGAGAATTACATGTTTAAAAAACTGGGGATTGGGAATATCATTTCCTCTTTTCCAGTTGGATAGGGAAGTATTCTTTGAGGAAGAAACATGCTTGGACAAAGGTAAAAACCTTAACCAATTCTGGAAGATATTTTCTTCTCTGGGTGTTTCTCAATTATTGAGGGGGAGTGCTAGAGTAATGATCTTGATACCTTGGTTTCAATCATACAAAGGATCAGCTTTTAATTACTGATCACAATCCCTAAAACTTACCCAACTCATCCCTGCTACTCTCCTGGAAATATACAAGTCTTGCATCATTGCTGAAGATCTAACTCAGTGGAAGATACCTTAACCAAAAGTGAGTTGAGGAAGGAACACTAGACTCTCTTTGGGACACAATATAGTACACACATTTTTAATTATGGAATAACATAGATTTCTCACGCTCTGATAACCTCCACTAGCCAACCCAAGGAAGGGGGCCATCACATCACCAGAGTCAGAGGAGCTTCTGATGCTGGTAAATATAGCCTTAGGCTAACTACTTTTGGGGGAGATGTCAGCTGATGAGAATACAGTCCTAGCTGTATCAGATGAGTAATTGTTCTCAACTCCCCCTAAGCCTTTGCCCTCATTCCCACTTGATCTCCCAGCTGTGACTGCCAGGCACTGATGAAAGTCACTGCACAGTGGGCAAGACTCCAACAGAGAATCCACAAGGTTATTGCCTCCTGCCCTGTAGACTTCTTGCCTTTACATAGGATTGTTTCCCTTTGCAAGTAATCAAATGTAATTTTTATAAAATCATCATGGTTAAGATCATATTATTGATTGTTATAATAAATATCATGGTTAGTATCATGGTTAAGAGCTAAATTGTTTCTTTTAGTAAGGATAAAAGTTCTATTGTTCATAGAACTTTTTTTTACATTAATGAATCTTGGTACAAATCTAAAGTTATGAAAATAAATTTGAGGCTCTCAACTCGATGTACTCTTGTACATATATACATATCAAATCTTTTTAATCATTAGGACTATAACACTAATGTTAACCAAGAAGATTAAAGGGAGGAAATATCCTGATTGTTTCTTAGACATAGCTCTGAAGGCAAAAAAAAACCAAAGATAGGTTTAAATAAATGAAAACATAATTTGAATTTCAGAGCAGATAACTAGTGTGTCAAATTGTTGCAGAAAGATCATAGTTATCAGATATATAAGACTAAGGAAAATGGCTTTTCTGTTCTCTTTCTGAAAAAGCATTTTCAAAAAATTTTTTTCAAATAAGGGTTGATCTCAGAGTACATATCTTTTTAAAAGAGTAAAAGCCCAGAATGGGCGACAATTGACTCCAAACACTAAGGAAAACAACTTTCCGATTACAAACTTGAAGGGACATTAAAGACCATCTAGTCTAATCCTCTCGTTTTGCAGAGAAGCAGTGTCCCAGTGAGGGGATGTAA
The DNA here is from genome assembly GCF_037893015.1 of Macrotis lagotis. Taxonomy (NCBI): domain Eukaryota; kingdom Metazoa; phylum Chordata; class Mammalia; order Peramelemorphia; family Peramelidae; genus Macrotis; species Macrotis lagotis. Next base: position 121,735,104 of record NC_133659.1, read on the forward strand.
TTTACCCAAGGTCATACAGGCACTGATGGAGCTGAGATTTAAGTCCAGGTTCTCTGATTTCAAATCCAACACTCTTTCAGTGATATCAACAATAGCAACAAAATATTTTTTGTTGGGAGTCAAAGGAAGATCAAACAAAGGCTAGTTTTCAGGCATGTTTAGAAAGGAAGAATCTTGTTCAGATATAGATTGGTCTCCTTGACCCTCTAAGGTCTTTCTTCAGATTCTCTGAAGAAATGGACCATTACCTGGTGCAAGGGATGATAAGCAACAAGGTGAAGATAGAAACATTCAGCTTTTAAATTTGTTTGTTTTCTCTTCCAAGGAAATTTATTTTCAGATAAAAGAAAAAAAAGTCTAAAAAGTTGTGACCCAAGACATGTGAAGAGGTATTAAGCTAGCACCTAGTTGTCTTCAGCTAATTCAAGTGATGAAGCTCAAATAAACTGCATCTTAGAATCTGGGAAGTACTAAGTTATATAAATGTTGAGAAATAACATAGAAAAAAAGACTTTTCAGGATTGGATAATGACAGATATCCTGGTTTTTGAAAAGAGGAATAAGAGAATTCCTATAAATCAAAGAAGATATACCAATGATGATTTAAATTCCTGACAAAATCTGGGTTCACATATAAAGATAGGTGATAGACACTAAAAAACCAATATGATCTCATCAAAGTCAGGCTGGTCTCATCATATTTCCCATTTTGATAACAGCTAGACTGGTAGATTAGGGGAATATTGTTAATTAATCTTTTTGGAAACCCCTTGTAAGCCCCCTTCCCAAATGCCGAAATCTACAGGATAATTATGCAATTAGTATTCTTAGACAAAGAAAATTTATAATAATGGTCCTTGGTGTGCAAATGAATCAATGGACCCCTCACAATTATCCTGAGGCTCCCCCAGGGTTTTGTAACTCAGAGGCTAAAAACCATAATATACGTAAATGTCACCAAAGCATTTACAAGGTATCTCTGGGCACAATGGAAAAATATTTTAAATAATTCCATGGCAGAGTAGATTCAACACTATTTGAATGACTAGGTCCAACAATCATTATTAAGTTAGAGTTAACTTAGAGGGAGGACTCTAATAGAGTGCCTTTATAACCCGTCTTTGTCCCTGTCCTGTTCAATATTTTTCACCAGTGATTTTGGTTGGCAGAATATATGACGTGTACAATATGAAGATGAGAGAGAAGACAAATATAATGAACAATAATTCACCAGTTGCAACTCACTGTCCAAGTCTTTTTTTTGCAAGTGGACTTTATTATTAACATTATTAAAATAATTTTGTTATAAGAGTAAACATAAACCCCCCTCCCCCCCCCCAAGAAGATGAGAAACCTCACGAACAGTGAGAGAGGAAAAAAATGTACTTCAGTCTGTGTTCAGATTCCAATGGCTCTGTCTCTGGGGTGGGTTTCTTTATCATAAGTCCACCAGAGAAGTTGCTTCAATATTTTTTTCCCATAGTTGCTATTACTAGCTGTATTTCCCTCTACTCTGTTCCTCCCCACTTACATTTATTGTGTTTTCTCTCTCCTTTCATCTTGGCCCTGTCCAAAAGTGTGTTGTATCTGAGTACCCTCTCCCTCAATATTCCCTCCCTTCTATCATCTATTCACCCCTTCCCTCCCCCCATCCCCCCTTATCCCATCTCTTTCTTCCCATTTTTCTCTAGGGTAAGATAGATTTCTATACCCTATTAAGTATATATATTTCCTCTCTGAGCCATTTCTGATGAGAATGAAGGCTCACTCATTCCCCCTTGCCTTCCCCCTTTCCACTCCATTGAAAAAAGCTTTTTCTTGACTCTTATGTGAAATTTCTTAGTTTCTTCATCTCCTTTCCCTTCCTCCCAGTACTTTCCTTTATCACCCATTGACTACATCTTTTTACTATATTATACCATTATATTCAGCTCCTTCCTGTGCCCTGTCCATATATGCTCCTTCTAACAGTTCTTATAAATGAGAAAGTTCATATGAGTTATCAATATCTTCTTCCCATGCAGGAATACAAATAGTTAAATATCTTTAAGTTCCTCACAGTTAGTCTTTCTCATCCACCCCCTCTGTGGTTCACCAGTCAGTCCTTTACTTGGAGATCAAATTTTCTGTTCAGCTCTGATTGTTCCAGTAAGAACGTTTGAAAGTCCCCTGTTTTCATTGAAACCCCATCTTTTCCCCTTGAAAGAGGAAGTTCAGTTTTGTTGGGTAGTTGATTCTCTGTTGTAAACCAAGATCTTTTGCCTTCCAGAATATCATATTCCAATCCATATGAGCTGCCAGATGGAGATGCTGCCAGATCTTGTGTAATCCTGACTATGGAGCCACAGTAGTTGAATTGTTTGTTTCTGGCAGCTTTTAGAATTTTGTCTTTGACTTGGGAGTTTGGGAATTTGGCTATAATATTCCTGGAAGTTTTTCTTTTGGGATTTCTTTCAGGAGGTGACCGGTGAATTCCTTCAATTTCTATTTTACCCTCTGCTTCTAGGATGTCAGGGAAGTTTTACTGTATTATTCTGTGAAAAATGAAGTCTAGGCTATTTTCCTGGTCATGGCTTTCAGATAGCCCAATAATTTTTAAATTATTTCTTCTGGATCTGTTTTTGAGGTTGGTTGTTTTTCCAATGAGATAGTTCATATATTCTTCTAATTTTTGGCTTTTTTGGAAGAGTTTTATTTCTTCCTGATTTCTTGAATAGTTATCAGCTGCCTTTAGTTCCATTCTGCATTTTGAAGGAGTTATTTTCTTCAGAGAGCTTTTTTATTTCCTTTTCCAAATGGCCAGTTCTGCTTTTTTAAGGCATTCTCCTCATTTGCCTTTTGTTTTGCTTTTTTCCATTTGGCCTAAACTGGTTTTTAACATATTATTTTTTTTCAATTTTTTTTGTATTTCTTTCACCAAGCTGTTGATTTGTTTTTCATGATTTTTCTGCATCGCTCTCATTTCTCCTCCCAATTTTCCTTCCACCTCCCTTAGTTACTTCCATATAATGGTCCTTATAATATCCATACTCATCCATAGTCTGAGCCCATTTTCTATTTCTCTTGGAGGTTTTGGATATGGAAACTTTGATCTAAGTATATGTTTTGATCTTTCATGGGACTAAAGTAATTCTCTATGGTCAGATTCTTCTTTTTCTGTTGTTTACTCATTTCCTCAGCCCAAGACTAGTTTACAGCACTTCCAAGGCTTTGGGATATTTTTGGGCAAACAGCATAGTCCTACTCCAAGAGAGAGCAGAGAAATTTCTACAGTCTCCCTTGATCCCCTTACCATCTGTAGACTGTGCTCTGGAGGTGCAGGCTAGTTTCTCCAGATTCACGCTACAGGTTCTGCAACTGGTGCTCCCTCATTCCACACTCATTCTGGTGTAGCAGAATTCTCTCACAGCCCCTTCAAGCTGTTCTGGGGCTACACTGCAACTGGTGCTTTTTCCAACTCCCAGTCCTGGTGAAACACACCTTTCCGACAGAACTTCTAAGTTATCTTGGACTGGGAATATGTATCACTCAGTCTCAAAGCTATGGGTTCTGCCCCTCTGAATTTTGGCTAGAGTCATAATTTGATGACTTTTGGAGTTCTGGGGGGAAAGAGTTCCCAGGAAATGCTACCTTCATGCCACCATCTTGGCTCCCTGTCCAAGTCTTAATATAATTTATTCTCCAGTTATAAACAGAAAAAATAAATTGAAAAGAAAATACTAGAATGCTATTGATGGTTGGGGTAAAAGGGAAAGAAGGGGGGAATCTCAGGATGGCCTTTATAAAAAAGATAAAGGTGAATTATTCAGAATCTGAAAATATGTCAATGGTTTAGAATGATGGGTATAATCTAATAAGTTATAATTTAATGAGAAAAATAAACATATACTACCCTCAGATTAAAAAATTAAATTTCAAAAGTATAGCATGAAGTATACAATTCATGTTGAAACAATTTGGGGATCTTAGTGGACTAAAGTTCAAAATAAGTCAAAAGCATGTATAGCAACCAAAAAAAGGTTAAAGTATACTGTAGGCTTTATTAAGAGAGACATAATAACCAGAATAATAGAGAAAATATTTATCCTCTGCTCTTCCCTGGTCAGATAGTATGATCAAATTTCCTCAAGAATTTGAAAGGTTGTATGGAAGAGGAAGTAGATGTTATATTTGTCAGAATTAAAAAGAACAATGGGTACAAGTTGCAGTAAGGTTAATGTAGACTTGAAGTAAGGAAGAAACTTCCTAATGAGGTAGTGAGTAGGTTTACCTTAACTGGAGGTTTTTCAAGGAATGCTATAAAAGGGAATCTTGGTAATATTTGAGATGGAGTTGGCAGCCTCTAAGGTCTGTTCTAGCATTGAAATGCTCTGATTCTGTGATTAAGTAAACAAATGATCTTAGACAGACATTAAGTGTCTCTAACTGACCTCTGATTAGCAGAGTGTCTAATTTTTGTGAAGAGAGACAAGTGAGACTTGTTCTGTCAGTAGGACTCCCTTTCAGTTTTGAATTTGGTACTGAAAGGTAAGAGGATAAAGTCTAAACTATGAAGTGCTGGAAAAGATTTGAGATGATTGAAGATGTTTGTCTTCATGTGCATAATAACCTAGTTTGGATCAATGTATGGGTGAAAGCATTATTAACAAGCCCAGTTTTCTATTCTAAAACATATGGAGTGCAATGAGTTCCAATCACTGGGTTTCATTTTTCATGCTAAATGAACAGATTAACATTTTCAGGCAATCAATTAGCATTAAAAACCTAGATATGGTGTTAATCTCTGGAAAAACAAATGTGAAAAAGAAAGACATTCCTGCCCCCGAGGACCTTACACTCTAATGGAGAAAGGTATCACACAAAAGGAAGTTGAAAAAGCAAATAGATAGAAGATACCCAACACAAAAACATGATAGAACCAAAGGAACATAGCTGGGTGAGAAATGAAGAGATGGTTGTCCTTTAAATTGAGATTGGGCGAGAAATTATTTGCTCAGCCCTCCAAACAGAGGAACATAGGGTACATAAAAGACTGATGCAATTCCTCAAGATGATTAGTTTCCTGAGGTTAAGATTTCTGGAGACACGATAGAAAAACAAAGGACTCCAGATAGAAATCAACATTATCCATTTTTTTTTCTATTTAAAAGAGCATTTTGTTAAGAATTAATATATTCCAAGTATTTACAGAGAAAATAAAAGTTACACTGAATCACTTGCAAGTGAAATCTTCATCTGCATAGAGATTAAGCAGGTAAAAATAATTAAAATATTTATTAATCAAGGTCTTTTTTGCATTTCCATTGTTATCTCAGATTTTTTTTTTCATTTTAAACTAAGGTCTTCTACACTTGCCATTCAAGCTTATCATTAAAAAATCATTCTTGTTATTAATTCACTTTTCCCATACCAGGACTTTAAGAATGGGGGGAGGGCTTTCCAGATGCCTAGGCCAGGCAGTTGAACCCTAGTTATTTGCTCAGTCCAGGGTCACTTTTTGATCCTAGCTAGTCTTTGGGTTTGAAGAAAAAATCGGCTCTAGATTCAATTCAATAGTCTCTTCCCACCTAAGAAGCATCAATTTTAATAGAAAGGATTACTAAATTTGGGAACCTGGAGCTCTGCTTTTGTCTCCTGGTTTTCCAAATCATAATTGTCTCAGACCCAGTAAGGGAGAGATCCTATTTCATGTAGTAAGTTATAATTCTGTGCAATATTTTTTATGGAACTTTAAGCAGAGCATCAACTCTAATGTAGAGCAAGGGTAATATTAAAAGGGTTGGAGTTCTTTACTCAAGGTATAACCCCATAACCATATTTTTTTCAGACTGCTAATTACATTGTTAAATCAATGATGACAGCTGCAACTTATTTTGATGAAAAGAGGCTGAATGACCATTCCAATCAGAGATAATTGTGAAAAAGATTTCCATGTTGGGTAGGAAGTTAAGGTCCTTCTTAATTCTAACATTCTATCATTCTCTGTATTTTGATTTCACAAGTAAATTAAATAATCAAGTAAAGAGAGTGATTTTAAATATATATATAAGAATTTATATATCCAAATCATCCTGACAAAGAAGTTACCTTGGGCAGTTACATAAACTTATTTCAATGATGCTTCTATTACTGGAGATATTTTTGGAATTCCTCTTTAATCTTCCAAGTTAAAGATAATTTCAAACTATAGTATTCATTTGGATACTTCAAATATCACTGTTAAAAAATCTATCCTATTGTTTTATAGTTATACAACATAGGTTGTATAGAGAGACATGGTATTTTCATGTATAACAATTGTAATCAAGATGTAAGCTTCATTTTAAGAAAACTCTATCCTTTACCAGAGAAGTGTAAATAGGACCTTTATTATCCTTCTTTGCAGTAGACAATAGCCTGTGTAGAAATGACAAAGTTCTTTGTTTTTATTAGAAGTTTTGCTTTTTATATGCAATTATATTTCTATAGGTCTCTATCTTTTTATAATCTTAGAATCTTCTTTCATGCCCACTAAAAATTAATCTTTCTCCTTTCAGCTTTCACCAACAAATAAGTGTTCAAAGAATATAAACAAATATTTTTCATAAAAACATGTGAATAACCAAAAACTATGCAACATTCCAGATCATTGATGTAAGAAAAATACACATATAAATATTTCTGAGGGTTCACTTTACACCTTTAAAATGACAGATGATTTTAGAAAAAGCAACAGTCCATGTTGGAGAATCACACTAAATACATTTTGATAAAACTGTGAATTAATTGATCTAAATTTTCTGGAAAACATTTTGGAATTTTGTGAGAAATTTGCCTAAACTGTTCATACCCCCTAACCTACTACTCAAATTGCTGAGCAGATAGTTCAAGGAAATCAAAGACAGTTACGTTATGTATAAAACACTCCTTGTGGTAGCAAAAAAAATTTTTTTTTAAAGTGGAAACAAAATGCGTCCTAACTGATTGGAAATTGACTGAACAAATTGTGCTACACGGACATAATTCAATATTATTATACCATCGGAAATAAGTAATTCAGACAGAGAAATTATATATAAAGAACTGAAGAAAACAGAACCAAGAATGGGGCAGCAAAGTGGCATAGTGGATAGAGTATCAGACTCATCTTGCTGAGTTCAAATCTGACCTCAGACGATTACTAGTTGTATAATCCTGAGCAAGTCACTTCACCCTGTTTATCTCAGTTCCCTAAGAAGATGAAGGAAATGGAAAACTACTCCCAGTGTCTTTGCCAAACAAAACTCCAAACAGGGTCACAAAGAGGTGGACACAATTGAACAACAAAGACAAGAATCAAGAATAAAACATACATAATGACTATAATAATGTCCAAGCATTGAATTATGATGTTAGAAAACACTAGCTCAGTTCTGGAATACTGATAAAGAAATGCACTTTCTTTATCTTAGTAGAAAAAGGCCTGTAGATGCTTAATGCATTATATATCATCAGATTCAGAAACTGTTTGTCAACTTCTCTTAAATCCTCTTCATGAGTGATCTAGGTGGCTAGGTGGCACAGGAGAGAGAGAGAGAGAGAGAGAGAGAGAGAGAGAGAGAGAGAGAGAGAGAGAGAGAGAAGTGAGAGGGAAATCAGAAAGAGACCTAAATTTAAACTGAGCCCAGTCTCAGATACCTGCTAGCTGTATGACCCTGGGCAAGTCATTAAACCTCTTTGTGCCTCATTTTCCTCAGTTATAAAATGAGAACAATAATAGCACTTGCCTCCCACAGTTATTGTAAGGATCAAATGAGACAATATTTGTAAACCATCTAGCATATCACTTGGTGAAGTATTTAGTGTTTGCTTGATAAATCCTTGTTTTCTTTCACTAGTCCCTAATCTTCCTTGAGGAAGGATTTAGTGGGAAAGAGGGATGATTAAATTTAGGAAATGGTTGGTATAAAAATAAAAGACAATAAAAAAATTGTTTTTTAAAAAATAGGGTGAATGTCTAAATCTTATGTTTGAAAAAACCCACAAATATGTAAACTTCCCTTGATGCAGCACATGTCTTTGGCAACAGTAAATTTTTCTTAGTCATTTGTGTAAATTAATCACTGGTGTAGTGGAAAAAGAGTTAAATTTCAAATCAAAGAATATAGGTTCAAAGCTTACATCTGATGCTTCCATCTAATTGACCTTGAATAAATCATTTTTCTCTTTATGTAATTTTCCTTATCTACAAAATGACAAAATTGTACTAGATTATCCCTAAGTTCCTTTCTA